>NC_092150.1:39433558-39733558 GCF_045791955.1 Oncorhynchus clarkii lewisi
AAAGTATTCACAGAAGTGAATTATGGCAATGTTGCATGCAGGTGGAGTTTGGGAAAATGGCGGAAGCGGATGTTCGAACCAGATGGCGCGTTGAGTGGAGAGGAGTGAGAAGAATTAGGTTACAGTGGCGTTTGCAAAAGGAAATAAGAGAAGTGAAGTGGTTGTGGAAACTAGTAAATCCAAGCCTCGATCTGATTCTTCTCGGTTGGGAATATGGATTTTGGATCCATGTTGTTAACTGGGAGATCCGTTTGAAGTCTCTATTAAAATTGTGGATGCGTTGGATGAGGTGGCGTTGATGACAATAACGACAAGTGGCCTTCTTTAGTTTTTTTGGGGTGTTTTTCTATGGAACAGAAGGTGTTGTGCTTTGTGCCTCAAGACGATGTCAGATTGGAATGTGTTGTGTGTGGATCTTTCAAGCAGGGCGCCTATCAAGGGTCTTATCTCTGAGGTGGCGCTAGAAGTAAAGGCAAAAGGATATGCGTGAAGAATCGGATCAAGTGGTTGGTGCACAACGACTGACCCGTATGGTAGATGGAAGTGCGGATTGTTTTTTGATGAAGAGTCTCTCCCTTCTCACGTGTATCTGGGCTATATGACCTGTGAGAGCCTTCGTGCCCAAACCCATGCAGTGTGATGAATGTAAATGATTTGGTCATGTGTCAAGTGTACGTAGACTGGAGGAGTGTTATATGGAAGGTGAACATAAATGTGTCAATTGTGGTGGTGAACATGCTCCCGAATTTCTGAAGTGCTCTGTTAGGGTGAAGGAGACGGGGGTGGAAAGAATGAGGCCTGTCCAGAATGTCTCCGATCTGAAGGTGTTGAGAAGAGTGGAAGAAAGGTGTGAAGTTGAAGAAGTAATGATACTGTAGTAGGAGCACAGACACAAGATGATGTTCCATGTCAACAGAGGGATCCTGGGATGTTGCATGTTAAGAAGGTGGATTTTGTAGCGTTTATTACTTTGGCACAGCGCAAACGGAGTGGAAATCAGAGAAAATAGGCATCATCGTCAGTGCGGCTGAGCGTTTTCTGGGACTATGGGATAATTCTGCAGAGGCATTATCCTCTGTCCTCACAGAATCCTCACAGGTTTTATGTCGGGTCCCCCGCCCCTCTTCCTGCAATGGAATATGTCTTGTTTCAATACCTCATAGAGTAGGTGGTAATACACCAATAGGTGTAGTCGGCCATAAAACTTTAAAGAAGATGAAATTAGTCACACTCCTTGACTTTTTCCACATTTTATTGTGTTATGAATTGGTATTAAAATGTATTTGTCATGTTTTGTCAATGATCTACACAAACTTCTCTGTAATGCGAAAGCGGAAGAAAAGTAATGAAAAGGAGAGGCATTTCAACGTCAAATATATATATATTTGAATCAAAATGCGTTTTTTGGCAGAAATGCCTTCTGGAACATTTTTACTTTCATGTGCGGTAGTGTAGCCTAGTGGTTAGAGCTGTTGGAGTAGTAACCGAAAGGTTGCAAGATCAAATCCCCGAGCTGACAAGGTACAAATATGTCGTTCTACCCCTGAACAAGGCAGTTAAACCACTGTTCCTAGGCTGCCATTGAAAATAAGAATTTGTTTTTAACTGACTTGCCTAGTAAACCAAACAAACATGTATGACAAAACATGTATGACATCTGTAAATATGAATAAAAATGTAAAATGGCATGCCGAGAGATGAGATCGGATTGGTCTGCCGTGTAGTAACATGTGCTTCTCAGTATGTGTAGATAGTCCTTTCTACCGTTGCTTTTTAAACAATTAAGATATCATGAAGAAATGAAAAAGTTTTGCTACTTGCTACTTCACTGTACTGTTTACACCTTCTGTATCCTGGGCATGTGACAAATAAACTTAGATTCTATTTGATATAGTGTGTGTTTACCAGAGACGGTAATGTGAAGAACAACATGACCTGCACCAAAATCAGATTAGGATATAGGCCAAGGACTAGAAGTGTATTTTTACTACTACTTTTTGCTACTACTTTCACCACTTTTAGTCTTGAAAATCTTTGGTTGTATACTACACTGTGAATCCTTACAGAGATGGGTGGGGCTAAGGCTTTAGAGGGTGTGAACGATGCTGAATGGGTGTTGACAAAGAAGAGCTCTCCAGTAGGTGTAACAAATAATTTACCGACCATTTTCTCAAAAGTTGGGTTACAATGTTATCAAAGCACGATTACTTTTTTTGTTTTTAACTAGGCAAGTCAGTTAAGAACAAATTCTCATTGATAATGATGGCCTACCCCAGCCAATTTTACACCACCCTATGAGACTCCCAATCACTGACAGATGTGATACAGCCTGGATTTGAACCAGGGACTGTAGTAATACCTCTTGCACTGAGATGCAGTGCCTTAAACCACTGCGCCACTTGGGAATATTTTCCCATTGTTCCTCAACAGCAGTGTATGATATACCATTTTCGAGTCTCTACTTTTATCCAATGTACAAAACACCATTTCGAAACACCAATGAATCCAGGTGGTGGGTCACAATCCATTTTAAATTCAGGCTGTAACAGAACAAAAGTTAGAAAAAGTCAAGGGGTGTGAATACTTTCTGAAGGCACAGTATATTGTGTTCCCTACATGTTATAGATAAGAGCAGAAACACTGAACTCTCCGTTCAGACCCCAGTCCTACCTAAATACAGGTCATGAAAAATGTTTCCTCAAGGAGAATAAAACAAAAACACTATAGTAAATACTACAGTAATTTACTGCAGTGAATAAAACAGTAAAGTCCGCAAAAACACTACAGTGAATACTATTGTAGTTATACCACAGTTTAGTATTTTTCTACAATCCACAGAGGGTGGGTCCAGGACCTTTCTGGTTGCGACAAGAAGAAGTTACCAGCAATTGCACTCGCCAACCAATCCGAGTTGGCAGCACAACCAAGAATTGAACAATGAGAACAGAGCTATGGAATTGGCCCGAAACTAGAAGAGGAGCGTCTCTCCTCTTCGTCTCTACCGTGAAGATTTCATTCAACAGTAAAGTTTTAAAACTTCGCAACTTATGTTATCTTTTTCTGAAATCAGAAGTTTTGCTGTCTGCTGTTTTTTGACTGGAATATCTAACACTAGCAGGTAAGATCAGTGTATTAGGCTACATACAGTTGGCTAACAATTTAAGCTAGCTAGCTAGGTAGCTACAGTATTTACAGTAACAGTAGCTAGCTGTGTGTTTTGACAGGTTGTCAAAATAGTTTGTCCCATCATCACCCCAAAAAAGTCTAATGTCAGCCCCAATATTTCCATACTAGGCTGAAATCATAAATTGTGATTTTAAAGTAGCCCTATGTTTTGTCACACCCAGCTATCCAAAGTTAGCTACTTTGAAACTACTAACAAACGTTACTGTAGCTAGCTAATAGCTAGCCTTTGATATTGAATAAACTTGAACTTGCTTACGTGTTTGTGGGTGGGTGTGTGTGTGTTCTTATGTGCTGAGCAACTTTAGAAGTTCGGTAAAGGCTAGACAATATTAATTTAATGTTCCATCTATACATCCAATCTGCTCACTGTGACAAAATTGTAGATCTTAAACTAATCATTACAAACTTTCCCCCTCATTTCCATAACAGACATGGAGCTGCCCAGCTTCAATGAGTTGCTAGATGGGTGCCTTGTACTAGCATTTGTTCTTAAACTGACTTGCCTAGATAAATGACAAAATGGACCATTGAGAGAAAATGTCCCCTGAACTCTTGGTTGTGCAACCTCAACTGATGAGCGATATCCTTGGCGCAATGGATAACGCATCTGACTACGCATCAGAAAATCTAGGTTTGACAACTGGCTGGCTCGTTACCTTTAAATCATTATTGTTGTGGGATAAATTATGTTGTTATTGAATTTAAGTGAAAAAGAAAATAACCTGTTATCCAACAGACTGTAAATCTTCTCTGCCCACATCAAATAAGGAGACCTGAACCGATCTACAGTACAGTAAGCCCTGATCTGGTCTGATCTGATCTGATCTGCTCTGATCTGCTCTAATCTGCTCTGGTCTCACTGTTTATGTAGGCCTACTCTAGGTGTTACAAGACGCATTTTTGAAACTTGAAACTTTTATTTCTCAAAAATGTTTCTCAAAAATGTCCCACTCTTGAAAGGTAATGTAGATTTTTGTCTAGCTATTGCAGGTAGTCTGTCAGTCAAATAACTAGAAATAGAAGAGACTTTTCCAGAACATACCAGAGCAGAGTGTTATGTACTGTTACTGTATGGACTGCTAATGTAATCTAACTCCAAGGGCATTGCTCCCCTCTCTGTGACGTGGCTCTCTGCTTGTGTAGCTGGCAGACACACTGGAGAGGGGGACTAGAGGGGGACTAGGAAGAGAGGTAGAAGCAGGGTGGGTAAAGTCCCCAAGCCCTGTCCTGGACTGGATAACCTAGAGAGGGCCAGGGACCAGACTAGAGGCAGCCTACTCTGTCCCCGAAGAGTGCCTCGTTTTGGGGGACAAATTGGGAGATATTGGCAGGTAGTCTGGACGGTGGAGGGTAGACTGTAGGCTTGGGCAGTAGTCCCAGGGAAGACCCCTCAGTGCAGTCACATAAAGTTTGGCTGAGTGTGGCTCCTAAAGTTTTGCTGGCTGACATTATCAACCCTTTCCTGCCCGTGTTACAGCAGAGCTGTATAATATAACAATATATAGTATATGCCATTTAGCAGGCACTTTTATCCAAAGTAACTAAAGGCGTATGCATACATACAGATAGGATCGGTTTGATCCTAGCAGGACTCGGCTAGGCGACGTGAACGTCTCTGCTTGGGTACTTCCTTAAAATACCTTTGCTTGCAAACCAAGAAAAAAGCGGCAATATTACTGTTTGTCCTTCTTGAGACACCATAGCAACAAGTACACTCCCTCAAAGTAGTCCGAATTAATCTAAGATAATTCAAAAAATCTGTAATAAATCTTGACGTTTTTGACAAGTTCTTAGTCACACAATTTGACATGTAACTAAGATGTTTGGTGCAGTATTTCTCAAGTGAAAACACTTAATTGAAGAATCCCTAGTGTTGACCAATCACCAACAAAGGGGCGTAGACTTCGGCAACTGAACTTCAACAAGCCTCAAGAAAAACATTTGTGTGCTCGAACAACAGAGAAAACCTTGCAGAACGCTGTTGAACACCAAAACGGAAAAAAACATCCCAAAATGTAATTATAAGCATTCATTCAAACAGCACTTTCGTGCATTTTGCCAGCAGCTCTTCACAAGCACAGCGCTGTTTATGACTTCAAGCCTATCAACTCCCGAGATTAGGCTGGTGTAACCGATGTGAAATGGCTAGCTAGTTACCACAGTGCACGCTAATAGCGTTTCAAACGTCACTCGCTCTGAGACTTGGAGTAGTTATTCCCCTTGCTCTGCATGGGTAACACTGCTTCGAGGGTGGCTGTTGTCACTGTGTTCCTGGTTCGAGCCCAGGTAGGAGCGAGGAAGAGGACGGAAGCTATATTGTTACACTGGCAATACTAAAGTGCCTATAAGAACATCCAATAGTCAAAGGTTAATGAAATACAAATGGTATAGAGATAAATAGTCCTATAATAACTATAACCTAAAACTTCTTACCTGTGAATATTGAAGACTCATGTTAAAAGGAACCACCAGCTTTCATATGTTCTCATGTTCTGAGCAAGGAACTTAAACGTTAGCTTTCTTACATGGCACATATTGCACTTTTACTTTCTTCTCCAACACTTTGTTTTTGCATTATTTAAACCAAATTGAACTTGTTTCATTATTTATTTGAGGCTAAATTGATTTAGCTGATTTAGCTGAATGAACAATACTACTGTTCATTCAGTATTGTTGTAATTGTCATTATTACAAATATAGATTTTTTTTTAAATCGGCCGATTAATCGGTATCGGCTTTTTTTGGCCCTCCAATAATCGGTATCGGTGTTGAAAAATCATAATCGGTCGACCTCTAGTCTAAAGTTAAAATGGCCAAATCACTTCCCCAGAAAATCTCTGCTGGGGAAACAAAGAGAGGAGAAGCAGGGCGAGTGAAGGATAGAGAAGCAGTAAATAACAAAACGCCAAGCTATCCGTCCACTCGGGTTATTTCTCCAAACGGATTTGACACACTCAATCTATCCACCTCCATAATAACCCATACCTGCAGGTGCTGGACCACTGCTGTGCCGGTGCTGGACCACTGCTGTACCGGTGCTGGCCGGATTAGGCTGCAGGGTTTATGCATGCCCTAACACTGTCATTATCCTTCGAAGCGGCTTCAAAGTCACTGCCAGGCATCGTAATAACCGTTTCCAACCATTTCCAAGCTGATTTATGACAACAGTGTTGCGTTACGGTCCTACAGTTTATTGGAGGGTGATTGTGTTACAGTGTTTCTCCCACCAGCTCAACACGTCTCGCGATAAACAGGAGTGACACGCTGCCCGCTGGTGCCCATTCATGGACAGCTAATCGCATTATGATGGGGGCCGTGCTGTCAAAATACGACTATTAGTGAGGGAAGAAACACAACAGTATGAATCGTCCCGGGTAATGGGCCCCGGTGAAAATGTGGAACAGAATTGAGACACAGACACACACGGGGCCTCTGGGAAACAGCAACCTGCGCCGAGGATAGAAGGAGGGAGCGGAAGCGGGAGAGATGGATACAGGGAGAGAGCGAGGGAGCGAGAGGGGAAAAGAAAGAGCAAGGAAAAACAAAGAAGTGAGTGGGCGAGAAAGAGCGAAGGAAAGAGAAAAATAAATTCGACCCTACAAGAGAGAGGAGTGAGAGACTGGAGGTATCAAGTCAACCTTGCGGCAGTTTACGGCACACTTTCACTTCACACAGGTAGCTGGAGAGGCTTGTAGAGGACTGGAGCTCGTAAACGCAGTAAGCAGCTCTTTATTCTCACACCAGTCGTGACTTTTACAAGCTGTGGGTGTGTGGCCGGGGCAGGGCAGGAACAGTAACAGGGCTGTACATGCCCACTCTCTCTCACACACACACACTCATTACTGTACAGTACAGTATAGTATTGCCTGCTGCTCTCACAAACTCTTTGGTATTCACATTCCATACCTAAAAGGCTGGGATAGTTTGACACATTTACACTTCATTACACTTGTCATTTAGCAGATGCCCTTGACATGTCCAGATGGCGCTTACTAAATAGTCACGACGAGCAAACAGCTGAGTTTGGATCCTATTTTCAAAAAAATGCCAAAGGCATGCCAATAACTTTGCTTAAGGAAACAGGAAGAGAGCCATTGGCAGGAGAGAGATACAGGTTGGGTAAGGCTGGTTTGGCTGGTGGCATGGTGGTCTGAAAGCAGGACCGGCACGGACCACACATGAAGCTGTGGACCTGGACCAAGAGACTGGGAGGGAGGGGGGGGGGGTAGTGTCCTCACCTCTACCCTTTCCCTCCCCGCTTCTATCCTCTCCCAATACCCACTGCAGGCAAGAGACGGGGAGGGAGGGGGGAGGGGGGGGGGGGGGGGGGGGGGGGTAGTGTCCTCACCTCTACTCTTTCCCTCCCCGCTTCTATCCTCTCCCACTACCCACTTCCTCCTTCCAATCCCTCCATATTCTCTGTCCTGCCTCACTCCGTACCTAAAACACAACTGCCCAATCACAATACTCTGCCCATAACGTAACCTACACAGATCTCTACAATAAAATCGCTGAATGATAGGATCATAGAACTACAGTTGGTGTCTAACATGAACCCCTCCCCCTTTTTACAGGGACACGCTTTGGTAATTAACAGGCATCCACAAGCTCTACGAATGCAGCTTTGGAGGGGCGCTGCTATGTGCGTGTGTGTGTGTGTGTGTGTGTGTGTGTGTGTGTGTGTGTGTGTCAGTGGAGGCTGATGAGGGGAGGACGGCTCATGATAATGGCCCAGGAACAGAGCCGATGGAATGGCATCAGACACCTGGAAACCATGTTGTTTTGATACCATTCCGCTGATTTCTGCACCAGTCATTACCAACGAGCCCGTTCTCCCCAATTAAGGTGTCACCAACCTCCCGAGGTGTTTGTATGTGTGGTAATGAGGCTACAGTGCATTGTGGGGTAGGAGTTGGTGAAGTGTGTCAGGGTGGGGTGAGGGGGATAAGTGGTTCTAGCGTATTAAGCTGGTGGATGACCAAGGTGAAAGTGCAAGCACATGAGAGGGGTGGTGTGGGCCCATGGGGACGGTATGAGAGGGTGTTCCTGTGTTGGCTCAGGGCTGGGGGAGAGGGTTTATAATGCTGCGAAACGTCAGGGTTTTGAGGGTGTGAATTGGCAGAGGGTTGGGGTGAGGACTGGGGTGAGGATGCACGGGGTAAGGTGGTGCTGATGATACGTCAAGGGTTGTGGGGGGTGAGGGTGCACTAGCTAGGTGGGGTTGGACTATGGGTTAATGGGGGTGGACTATGGGTTATGGGGAGTGAGTGAGTTGGCTAATGGCTGAGGGCTCTGCCTGTCTGCTTGCCCTCATTGTGCTGACTCAGTATTACTCACTCCAGCTTGGCCCATAATCACAGGCTCCACACTCTGGAGGGAGGGAAGACGAGGCAAGAAAAGGAGAGAAAAGAAAGGGTAGATGAGGGAATGGAGAGGGAGTTATGTGGAATAAAGGGAATTTAAAGTGGAAGATGCCCTGGGGTGAACCAGAGGCCTATAAATCTCTAGATGGAGAAGTGGGTGCAGAGTCAAACATGATATGTTAACAGCTGTAAACTCACCCCCCTCCTCACCCCTCGTTTCTGCACGTCCCACCCTGCAGCCTCAGGGCAGCTGCTTTCTGATTGGCACCTGGCTAATTTGGGTGAGCTCCCTATCTCTCAATCTCGCTCTCTCTCTCTGTCTGTCTGTGTGTGTGTGTGTGTGTGTGTCTGTGTGTGTCTTGCATCTTTCTCTCCCCACCCCATCTCACACCACATGTCCTCTATGACAGCTCCTCAGTGGGATGGTGACTACTCTTTATGATAGGATGGTGAATACACTTTACAGGGCATAGTGCCGAATACTCTTCATAGGCGAAACTTGTGCGTGAACTTCGAGCTTGCTAGCACCTGATTATGAAAAGTGGAAGAAGGGAACCATTATTTCAGAGTTAAAAACCAATTGCTGAATCCACACAGAATATATGATCACAAAAGAAAACTCCCAGAGTAAAACGTTGCCACGTTACTCATTATCAGACTGACACCAAACATGTGACTAGCCCATAATATCCCCCTGGCGGCCATGGCAACCCAGTGCTGACAAAGGAAGGTGAATCAGGGAGGTGCTTACTGCGTGGTCGGCTACATCTGGCCAGTCCCTGCTACTGATATTGATTAGTGTGGCAGGAGGACATCACAAGGGCTTTGGTGGATTCCACAGTTCTTATCTAGCTTATCGAGGTCTTCATTAACTCGAGGGCTACGGCTGTGTTCTGTCTACACAATTTTTAGTCTGGAAGTCCATCGCTCCCTTGCCTGTCTCTCTCTCACATGAGAGGGAAACGTTGTTAACCCCAGTAAAGAGACAGCAAAGCAAAATATTTCACAAGCCAGCCAGGAGTTGAGCCAGCCAGGAGTCAAGCCAGCCAGCCACAAGCCAGCCAGGAGCCTAGAATATTCTTACCTGTAGCCAGACACGTTATTCATTGCGCCACCGGCCCACTGTGGAGATGAACAATGGACTTTTGCTGTTGCTCCCATTGTGACTGAAAGCACATTGCCCTCTGGCTAGTGGAGAGGAGGGGAGGACTTCCAAACTCAACTGACACACACACATTGTTGTTTACTCCATGAGTGAAACAACATTATCCCCCTGCCTGTCTCTCTCTTCCTCCTTCCCAGTCTCTGGGTCCCACTCATTACCTCCCTCCCTGATGAAAACCTCACAAGACCTGACGGCAAATTCCTGCTTGCTTTACAACCCTCTCGCCTAGTAGGTGATTACCCAGCTGGCTTAAATAAAGCCTCTGTCATTTTGAACCTTTCTCCTCTCCTCACCACTCCACTCCTCCCCCCTCCACTCCACCCCACTCAACTCCTCACCACTCCACTCCTCTCCTCTCCTCCCCACCCCTCACCACTCCTCCCCACTCCACTCCTCTCCTCCCCACTCCTCTCCTCTCCTCCCCACTCCTCTCCTCACCACTCCTCCCCTCACCACTCCTCCCCTCAGCACTCCTCCCCACTCCTCCCCTCACCACTCCTCCCCACTCCTCTCCTCACCACTCCACTCCTCCCCTCTCCTCAGCACTCCACTCCTCCCCACTCCTCTCCTCTCCTTCCCACTCCTCACCACTCCTCCCCACTCCACTCCTCACCACTCCACTCCTCACCACTCCACTCCTCACCACTCCTCTCCTCTCCTCACCACTCCTCCCCACCCCACTCCTCACCACTCCTCCCCACTCCACTCCTCACCACCCCACTCCTCACCACTCCACTCCTCACCACCCCACTCCTCACCGCTCCACTCCTCTCCTCCCCACTCTATTCCTCTCCTCACCACTCCACTCCTCTACACCCCCACCCCACTGTTTGTCTGTGCGCAGGCCCAACATTGGAGAGCTTAAACACTCTGACACACTGACGCACACTCTTGGAAAAGCAACTTATTATTAATCGCTAGCTTAAGTTCTTTCTAGCAAACAAATGTCACAGCCGTTGTTTAATCATAGTACAAAAACTACTTACAAACTATTCAGAGTGGTATTCTACATCTGGAGGAAAACATCATTTAAGCACTGTTACTCTCTATAGAGACAGAATGGACTTGCTAGCTCCCCAATCACCAGAGCTGGAGAGAACTAGGGTTGCTTCCCAATTAGCACCCTATCCTTATATAGTGCACTACATTTGTCCTATGGGCCCTGGCCAAAAGCAATGCACTAAATAGTGAAATAGGGTGCCATTTGAGATGGGCCACAGCCCAACAAAAACACGACAGCAGATGTAGATATATTACATCAAATTCTTCTCTAATGAATTACCTTAACCTCAACTGCATCTAATGAATCGTCAAGTTGGAATGTCTCATACTGCCTGTGCACCGCGACAGTGACGCAACCAAGACCCAAACACATAGGACAAAAATCACAGTCAATACTAAAAACAGGGAATTTCTATGTGCTGCACATATAGGAGTTTCTGTAGGTGTGGATGTGGTTTAGCTTGAAATTGTCTCTTTCAACTGAGTACAAACCAGAGGTCGACCCATTAAATCGGCATGGCCAATTAATTAGGGCCATTTTCAAGTTTTCATAACAAATCGGTAATCAGCATTTTTGGAAGCTGATCTTGGCCGATTACATTGATCTCCACGGGGAGACTGCGTGGCAGGCTGACCACCTGTTACGCGAGCGCAGCAAGGAGCCGAGGTAAATTGCTAGCTAGCATTAAACTTATCTTATAAAAAACAATAAATATTAACATAATCACTAGCTAACTACACATGGTTGATGATATTACTAGGTTAACTAGCTTGTCCTGCGTAGCATATAATCAGTGTGGTGCCTGTTCATTTATCATCGAATCACAGCCTACTTCGCCAAACGGGGGATGATTTAACAAAAGCACGTTCGCGAAAAAAGCACAATCGTTGCACAAATGTACCAAACCATAAACATCAATGCCTTTCTTAAAATCAATACACAGAAGTATATAATTTTAAACCTGCATATTTAGTTACAAGAAATGAATGTTAGCAGGCAATATTAACTAGGGAAATTTTGTCACTTCTCTTGCGTTCATTGCACGCAGAGTCAGGGTATATGCAACAGTTTGAGCCGCCTGGCTCGTTGCGAACTAATTTACCAGAATTGTACATAATTATGACATAAAATTGAAGGTTGTGCAATGTCACAGCAATATTTAGACTTAGGGTTGCCGCCCGTTTGATAAAATACCGAATGGTTCTGTATTTCACTGAAAGAATAAACGTTTGGTTTTCAAAATTATAGTTTCCGGATTTTACCATATTAATGACCAATGGCTCGTATTTCTGTGTTTTTATATTATAATTAAGTCTATGATTTGATAGAGCAGTCTTACTGAGCGGTGGTAGGCAGCAGCAGCAGGCTCGTAAGCATTCATTCAAGCATTCTTTGCAATGCTTGCTGTACAGCGCTGAGATTACGCTGAGACTCCTGAGGTTAGGCTGGCAATACTAAAGTGCCTATTAGAACATCCAATAGTCAAAGGTATATGAAATACAAATGGTATAGAGAGAAATAGTCAACGCGTCATAATTCTTATAATAACTACAACCTAAAACTTCTTAACTGGGAATACTGGGAATAATGAACCACCAGCTTTCATATGTTCTCATGTTCTGAGCAAGGAACTTAAATGTTAGCTTTTAAACATGGCACATATTCCAGTTTTACTTTCTTCTCCAACACTGTGTTTTTGCATAATTTAAACCAAATTGAGCACGTTTCATTATTTATTTGAGACTAAATATATTTTATTTCTGTATTATATTAAGTTAAAATAAAAGAGTTCATTGTTGTAATTGTCATTATTATATATATATAAAATCTGTAGATTAATCGGTATCGGCATAATTGGTCGACCTCTAGTACACAGAACATTTACTCCACCAACATTTACCTCAGTTTTCCTCTTACAGGCTAATTCAAGGACCCTAATAGAAGTCTGAGCATGCCCCCCTAGTTCATAATATGATCATGTATCAGTGTCATATGAGGTAAGACCCGGGAGACCTGGGAGTCTAGTCTGCTATCAGGCCTATTAACAACACACACACACACACACACACCCCTGTAATCAGTCAAACAGAACAGGACAGAGTGGGATAACCAAACCACATTACCATCATACTGCCACCTGATCCACAACAGAGACGCCTGCTCGCCCACAGTGCGTCAACTGATACGCAATCACATGTACTCAAGCCCTAACCACTCTCAGGGCAGTCTCTATGGGATAGAAACACACAGACACACACACATGCACGCACACAACGACACAAGAACAGGAGAGGTCCTCCCACTCAAAAGAAAGCCAATGCAAATACTGGACACTGCACTGAATATGAAGAAAGAGGTTTCGTACAACAGAAGGGTGAAAACAGGGTTAAGGCTGCTTCAATCCAGGCTGCTTCAAGCCAGGGCTGACCTGAGAGCATCTAGCGTTGACAAATCTAGTGTTTCATATCCAGAGATCCATCTATGATGATCTCTCATTGGACCCCAGCCCATCATGCAGATGATGAGGACATTGACAGAGATACATAGAGTCCATCGTGATGAGCTAAGCCCTCTGTTTGTGAAGGACTATCTGTCTGCTGTACACACACACACACACACACACACACACACACACACACACACACACACACACACACTGACCTTGGCAGGCTAACCGTCTCCTCCTATTGTTCCAGAAGACATCAAGCCAATAAAAACAGAACATCTTCCCTTCAGACTGACCTGAGAAATGGTTGCTTCGCATGCATCTACCCACACAGAGGTGCAATGCGTGAGATGAAGTTACAAGACAAGCGCAGTGTAGTTAAAGGGTTTCATTTGAATGATAGGAAGAATAATTCATAAAGTGTTTCAGAGTGGGAGTGCTGACCTAGGATCAGGTAGAAATACGGTACATCGTATTTGTTGTGACCTTAAAAGCAAAATTGATCCTACTGTAGAACTCCTACTTTGAGATGCTTTGTCTATATATGCAGGCCCCGGAGTTTGCCTGGTGTCCAAACTGAATTCAATAGTGAAACCCAGCATGAATTCAGTTTGTACACCCTGGAGTATCCCAGGCAACAATAGCATGTCGCAGCAGGTCAGGTTAGTGAACAACACGTTACGTTACAGTTTGAGATGGCACACAGTGAACACAAAAGAGACCATTGAGCCCAGGTATGTCTGCAATAAAGAGACGCTGGAGCTAGCTGAAAGGCTTCATAAAAAACATGACATCCGATATCTGCTAATAAAATAGCTCACTGCATCCAGCGGGCAGGCGGGACATTTTTGACATTTCTAATGAGTCACCCTGGGCAAGCACAGATGGGTGTAGAGGAGGAGGAAGGCTGGTGATACAAGGAGACCCTTTCCCTCGACTACACCTTACCCCCGAAACCGCTACACCATGTGAAGACCATGTGACGACAAACTCTGGCCTGTGCTGTGAGAAATCAACCTCTACACACACACCTCATTTAACATCGGAACTACAGCGCACTGTCGCAAGGGGGGATCAAGAGTCATACGTGTGCAGGCACACACGCGCGCGCGCAAGCACACAGGCACTCACACACACTGTGACGGTCTAAATCAGGCAGTCTCCCTCTAACCACAGTCACCTCAGATTGTTATGGAAAAATATGCAGTTATGTAGCTGAAAGGAAAATATATTAAAAGGAAATTAAAGTCTTCAGTTCAGCAGCACGTCTGATGCTTGCTTGCGTTAGGTTAGGGCGTACCACTTCAAACAGCAACAGGGGGTGGAGGGTTATCGTGTGCCACACTATGTTTACCAGAAAACCCCCCCCTCTGAGAGAGGTCAGACCCCTCTCCAGAGCTCCAGTTTAATTGCTCTCAGATTGTTTTCTCTCCAAAATAGGAATCAATTGCGTGACGCTGGACCGGGCCTTTCTCTGCTGCTTAGAGGGTTGCCGCTACATTGGCTTTGTTTTGCTTCTCCACTTTGTTCTCTGCGCCAAGTCTGACAAAGAAATACAACAACTAAGCAACATGGCCCATAATCTAATAAGAAGATGGTCATGGCCAAGAGCAGTCATCATCCACCGTCCATTTAATCAGTCTCTGGTGGCCAAAGGTTTAGAACATCACCAAGCCATGTCTCCTCTGGGTTATTGATAAAACTCACACATTCAACTGAGTCGACAGCAGGGTTGGGGTCAATTCCAATGCAATTTCTAATTCCAAATTGGCTTTGTAGCAGTCTTCCCCCCCAAAATTGGGAATTGAATTGGA
Organism: Oncorhynchus clarkii lewisi; assembly: GCF_045791955.1. Taxonomy (NCBI): domain Eukaryota; kingdom Metazoa; phylum Chordata; class Actinopteri; order Salmoniformes; family Salmonidae; genus Oncorhynchus; species Oncorhynchus clarkii. The sequence goes on from NC_092150.1 coordinate 39,448,536, forward strand.
ATTGTAAAAGAAAATCTTCCCTGGAAGTGAATTGTAATTTAGACTGTCTGAATATGATTTTAATTGGAATTGAAGAAAACCGTCCTTGGAATAGAACTGGAATTTGAAAATAAAAACATGGAACTGGGATTTAGATTTTTGTTTTAACTTGTATTATAATTATGCAAATTCCAGTTACTGGAGTTAATGCATTGAGAGTTGAAAGAAAAATGTCCAGATAGATTATTTTGTTCTAATTAAAGTGATAGTTCACCCAAATTACATATTGGTTTCCTTTCCCTTAAGCAGTCCATGAACTATAGCATTGCCACTTTGTAATTTGGGTGAACTTTCCTTTAAGGATTCCTTTAATATGGAGGCTAAATTCTTTACTCATTTACTCTGTATTGCTTTATACTTACACATTTGCCATTTAGCAGATCATTTTGTCCAAAGTGATTTACAGTCATGCACGCAATTTTCTTTTACATAAAGGCAGTCCCAAGTATCAAACCCACTATACTGACATGGCAAGAGTCATGCCCTCCTACCAACTGAGCCACAAGGACCACAACATGTTGTATTGCTTACTTTTAGCCCTCCCAAAATACGTTTTAAGTGGCGTCAGGGGGCTGATTAACATGTTTCCCAGCATGCCATTTTGCAGGTCCATTTTTCTACTTCTTTGTTTCTATGTCTGTGTTTTTGGATGTATATTGATTGTTATTTATATTATGTAGCACAAAGATAAAAAAAGAACATACTTTATTTTTATTTTTACATCTACTCTAAACTGTTAGTGGTTGGATTTATTGCACCTGTTATTGAGATGGTGGAGTAAGTTCATATGGTTTAGGGCAGGTTGTCTCCTCCACTTTATGGTCTCTAGTTTACAATCAGTATTAATGTGAAAGGTGGGTGATAAACTACTCTTAACGTTGCAAATCCTCCATTTGGCTGGATTTCAAAGGGAGTTAAACAGCACCATTACTGAATAAAATGGCCTGTGTGGTGTGCAAGTCAAATACATAGTTTTGCAGAGCTAGGACATAAACAGGCAAGCAATGTGTACATTCTGGTATTTAAAAACAATTACAATGACTTATTATGTGTGACCATACAAGTGAATGCAATGATTAAGTGTCTGTCACTAACAAACATAGTCATGGTGGTAATTCCAACATTCACTCTAAAAGCACACTGGGAAATATGCAAATGTAGGCTAATATCTGCATATATCCCAGAGTGCCTGTTAGTGAACGTTGGAATTTCCACCCATTACTGTGTTTGCTAGTGACAGAGATATGGTGTTACATTCGCTTCTTGTGATCCTTTTTGCCTTCACCAAACGAGTGCCTAGGTGAATAGATCATCCTTAAAATGTAACCCTTGACGTTACATATCACGAGGTTATATAGCAAGAGCATAGTTTTATCCTAACACAGTGGTCTGAAACTCCTGGTTTGCAGGCCACATCAGGCAAATCACATTATGCTGACTTGCGAAGTGATATGTAATTCATGTTGGAATCTAGTGATATTACATTTGATACTCGAGCACTGAGGAATAGCTACGGGGTTCCGGTGCTTTCTTTGATTTAAGCTGCTTTCAAACACCTACCTCTTCTGGATTCCATACTTATACATCTAGTTGGGATTTTGTACATGTAATTTACACCTGACCGGTAGTTTAGCAGGCAGAGTAGGGAACTATGGTACATTGAAAGTGTGAGGTTGAAAATAGTTTAATGTGAAACCACACCTTCTGCACAGTTGTTCAAATAATTTGTTTTATTTAGTATAGTATAAGCTTCTGTCATAAGTATCCTAAATAATGCCAAAACTTGAAGGCAAAAAACGGAAGCATGATGGCAATTCAACTGATTGTAGGTTATTAAAGCCAACGACTTACCACTGCGCCACGTAGTTTTGATAAAATCAGCAGAGAAAAAAATATGTATATCTGATAATTGCACGTTGCTATTTATTGCTGACCAGAAGATGTCACTAATGTGCATTGTGAATGGATAATGAAGCTCCGAGTACTGAGCCTATTTTGGACACAATTGGCTGGAAAGCCTCAATGCTTCAGGGTAGCTTCACTTCACAAACACTACTGGAATTCAATAGAGTCCACATATCAAACAATTGGAACTTTTAAATCACCCACAACCTGCATTTAGCATGACTGCCAAAGTAGGGAGAATTGAACAAAGAAGACTATCTAAACAATTTAAACTGAAACAACCATCTCAGTAATGGGTGCAACAACCTGCAATAAAGCAGGCTGGGAAATATGATAATGATGGGTGTGGTTTTGAGTGTCAGTGTTTTACTCTACACAGAGTTATAAACACTCACAAAAGCTCTGACGAAGGCCTTGAGGCCGAAATGAAAAGCTTAATAAAGAGGACTGATACTAGCAAGAGCAGTGTGCTGGTTTATTTTTTTCTCATCTCACTCTACACAGAGTAGAAATGACACAATCACACTAAACTCTGGTCAACACCAACAGGTTATTTTATAACACTGAGTGTAAATTTAACTCCTGACTTAATAAACCTCTCATAAATGTTATGGAGAGTGGAATTCCACTCTACGTTTAGTATTTTTGCTTTATTTAGACAGACACATAGCATGAAAGTTGGAGATGGGAATTTAACCCTGGTCTCCGACACTAGACCTAACATAGTAAATGTAAATCTGGGACACTGAAATTAGTATGATAAGTTACGTTTTGGTATGTCTACTTAAAACGTCTTCGGGATCAGTGTCCCGTCCACGTGATGGTTGAGCTAATGAAGGCTAATGCGATTAGCATGAGGTTGTAAGTAACAATAACATTTCCTAGGACATAGAGATATCTGATATTGTCAGAAAGCTTAAATTCCTGTTAATCTAACTGCACTGTCCAATTTACAGTAGCTATTACAGTGAAATAATACCATGCACAATTTTGAAAAATAAAAGTTATTAATAAACAAATTAGGCACATTTGGGCAGTCTTGATAATTTTTTAAAAATAAATGCAATGGTTCATTGGATCAGTCTAAAATGTTGCACATACACTGCTGCCATCTAGGGGCCAAAATATAAATTGCATCTGTGCTGGAATAATACATTATGGCCTTTCTCTTGCAAAATAACAGTTGGTTCTATCTTTGTATTATCTTTTACCATATCTATTGTGTTGTATTTTCCTACATTCCTTTAACATTTCCACAAACTTCAAAGTGTTTTCTTTCAAATGGTACCAAGAATATGCATATCCTTGGTTCAGGGCCTGAGCTACATGCAGTAAGATTTGGGTGTGACATTTCAGGTGAATTTTTTTTTAAAGTGTCAGGATCCTTAAGAAAGATGTGGGAATGTCAAAGAAACCCAAAGGTTGCTAGTTCGAATCTCATCACAGACAACTTTAGCTAATTAGCAACTTTTCATCTACTTACTTCTTTTTGGCTACTTTGCACCTACTTAGCATGTTAGCTAATCCTTACCTTAACCTTGTTAGTTAACCCTAACCATAACCCTTTTAGATAACCCTTCCCCTGGCCCTAACGTTAACCATAACTGCTAGCCTAGCTAACGTTAGCCAGCTAGCTAACATTAGCCACCTAGGCACCTAGCTAGAATTTGTAACATATTGTACGTTTTGCTAATTCGTAACATATTGTACATTTAGCAAATTTGTAACATTAAATATGAATTGTAATTTGTAACATATCATAAGAAATGGGTGATGGATATCCACAAATTAATACATACCAAATGAATCGCTGATTTACGTACAGAATAATATGAAATGCTCTGAGACCAGGTTGCAGCCTGCCCACATGACCACAGCGCTGTAAGAGCCTCTCATTTCTATCATGAATCTTTTTTCAAACTATGTGTTAATGTTACATTAAGGGTACGTTACGTAGAGGGTTTTGTTTGAATATTAAAAATATATTTAAAATGTGTTTTAGGTGTTTTCCCAATCTCATAAAAAAGGTTTGGCGATACCTCACAATGTGCCAAAACGATTGTGGAATAAAAATGTATAATGCAATACTGAATAACACAGTAGCCACTACCGAGTGGAATAGAGGATTTAGAATTTTCTGCATTTTTCATGCTGTTCATATTCAACAGTGTTAACTTATCTATGATATATATATCGGATGGGTTATATTTCGGACAATGTTTTCCATCTTTATGATTGTAAGTTTTAATTTGAAAAGCATATTATTATATTATTTCATATATTTACATGTTGAACGTTTTCAGAATTCAGGGGACATTGAGGTTTACCAGGAATATTCCCTGTTAGTTTGTTAAGAGGTTTGTCTTTGAAATCTGCCACAAGTTGAGGTTGAGTTTGGCTTGAAATAAATTCATTAGGTGAGGTGTTGTGGCAGAACATTAAATAAAATAATTGCAGCGAGTACATTTTTAGTATATGATCCCTGCAGGAATTGAAGCCACAACCTTAACATTGATAAGCACTATGCTCGTACCAACTGAGCCACACAGGCCCACTTCTTCCTTCTAAGTTGATATATTCCTTCTACACCACCATCAAACATCTCTCTCTTCGCTACAGTTCTGAGGTCCCCTCAAGTGTACTAACTCATCTAGGTTTTTATGTTCCCCTTTCAGTTTAGTGGAGCGTGAATGATGTCCTAGTTCAAACCGCGGAGAGCTGGTCCCTGGTCTCGGTTCAGGTACATCCTTTGACAGTCTGGGGGGGGGGGGGGGGGGGGGGGAGAGAGAGAAAAATACAAACTTGGGGGAAACGTGCAATATCTTATCAAGGGGCAATCGTTAAAGTCTACATAGGGTCATGCACAAAAATATACAGTGTGTATACCTAAATCCTACTTAGTTTATCCTAATGTTTTACTGTAAACCAGCAAGACTAAATAAGTGGAAGGCTTTCCTGGATGTCTGAAGGATTTCCGACAGAGGACAGTGGATAGACAGGGATAAAGGATGAGTCTGACTAGGGCACGGCAGGGCAAGCCCCGAGACTACACTTCACTTGGAGAGAGTGTGTGTGTGTGTGCGTGTTATCAGAGTTACCATCACCATACACTCTGAGACAGGTCGAGACATGGGCCTGAGGAATGGCTCAGTGTCAGTATCCTATCCGGTCTCAGCACTGCCTCCATATATAGGCCACAACAGCACCGAGATACACATTGATACACATGTGCAGTATAAAACAGCACCGAATGAGCCAGAAGGGAACAGGATAGTACAGATATTACCTGCAACACAACATGTATGAAAAGTGATGGAAATGAAACGTCACCGCATGGTGTTAACAAAATAGACTGTTGTGCAATTGTAGTGGGCAAGTATGTTGACCTGTGCACTGACCCTGATGAAGAGGACCCGACTGTCCCCCTCCTGTAAGAGCTGCCACCAGGCCTGACCCAACTGACACTCAGGCTGACAGACACAATTGGAGTCAACAGGCTGTTGCTGCTAACTGCAAACGACTGTATTTTATTTACTAAAGCGTGCGTCGTTGTTTTGTTTCAAACCAGAACACTTAACTGCTTCGCTACTCCAGACAAAGTGCTACCATACATACCACTGTAGGCTATCTACGTACTGTGTGTGTGTGTGTGTGTGTGTGTAACTACCTCAACATCTGTTTGCAAGCAGCGAAGCAGGGCAGAGGGCACAGAGCACTTGAAAGCAGTCCTGAGGTACAATCAATTACATCCTAATTGCTAGAGAGGATCTGTTTCTCCCCATCATTTGAAGCTAAAAGGAGGAGGAAGGACCTGGCTACAGTAGGGCTGCTACTCTGTTAGATCCGGTACAGGCTGAAACCATTCAACTGATACTGAGAGAAAGCAGGAGGGATGAAGTAAGTCAATGGCTGGAGTCTAAGTCGACCGCTGCAGAACTGCATGGCTTGTCACCACTCAAGGGTGAAAAGACGACAAATTGATGACGACCACACGCCGGTCTACTCAAGACGCACGGCGGAGCGCCAGCGCAGACCTCTGCGATGTGGCGCTTGAGGAATTGTGACCGAACAGCTGATAGCGGGCGCAAGCTCATCACAAATGCAATTGGCTGGGACAAAATAAGCACTACCGTGAGTTCTCATGCCTAATACTATATGGATAAAGGAACAGAGGATTGAGGAACCGACCGGTATGTCGGAGTCATCTTCCTCCTTATATGGCCTGCTGGATATTGAGCCTGATGGGGCTCTCTCAGACTCTTTCCATGCCCCAGCCTACTGTTACTTCGATGTGGTTCAATGTGTCTGAGGGAAGAGGTCCACCGCTTTTTCTATCAGGGGGGGAATTTCGTAGCAATATAGCGTAGCGTCATCACTCTTTCCGTCGCGAGACCTGGGGACTACTGTATGTTATGACGTGTGGAACAACGCTGCCGGTCTTTTCCAAAAAGTCACACAACCAACAATCAACTGCCTAACTTACTATGCAAATACAGAGGAGACTAAACATAATACGATCACAGCCATAGCAAGAAGATCACTTGCCAATACCTCTTTCTACAGTACATCCAGACCTCTCCTTAGTGAGAATGACAGATGAGTGGCGCCCAGCTCTGACAGAGACCAGAGGGGATTCCTGTGCCCTCCACCAATTAGCATGTGTGAGACAGAACCAAGCTATGTGTCGCTATGTGTGTGCCCCCAAGGAGATTAACCTCTGAATCATGGTTCCCCTTGGCCCTTTTAATTGACACGATTCACATACTATAAAATCATCCACGGATACCCCACCACCCCACGCCAATCCCACCCCAACAACAAGTATATACAGTAGTATCAGTTCTCTGTGTCTGGCAAGTTGTATGGAGCTGCGGCTTTGAGTATTGTTTCTTCATCGTATGTATTCTGGGCAATTTGAATGCAATCAATTAGCTTAATTTCTCAGAGATCATATTATATTTCAACAAAATAACGTTGCAGGAATGCTCATCTTATCTGTTTCGAACAACAGAAATGATTTCAGAACAATTAGAGATGGTGGTTTTCAAAATCCTCTTTCTTGTGCTTTTTAAGGCTGAACAAACCTGCTTTGTTCCGCACAGTGGTGTGTGCTTTGTCCAGTGTGTACCTGACAGTTTGCTGCGTGCTTCGTACCAGTATCTTACCCCTCCCCTCCCTTCCTCCCCATAGTGAGAGAAACAGTCGGCTATTATGCAGACCAGTGTTATCTGCCCATCAGGACCTAGAGGAACAGAGCTGCTTCATGCACGCACGCTTGCGCACACGCGCGCACACACACACACACACACACACACACACACACACACACACACACACACACACACACACACACACACACACACACACACACACACACACACACACACACACACACGCACACACACACACACACACACACACACATAAAAGGATGCCTTCTCTCTTCTCCGTACACACACAACATGCCTGGGATTCCCACACACACCCTGGCCTGGGTTATCAGCTGCCAAGTATGGCTGTAGTGGAGTTTGGGCTGTGTAAACCAATAGGGTTGTAGAACAAACAACACTATAAAACACATTCCCAGATATCTGAGGAGCCTCTCACGCCCCTATGAGCGTACACAGATACACACACACGGCTAGGCTACACTAACAGTCAGGTAAGAACCCTCAGGCAGAACCAGACTTGAACGGTGTCTCAGTCATGAGAGACTAACAACAGACTGATTTTGTGATGAATGTACCTAGGTTGTGGTCAGAGTGAAAGGTGAGTCGAAACCATATTAAATCACTGGCTTTGGCGCTCTCTTTGTTTTTCACTCTTTGTCCCGGCAACAGCTAATTGGTACTCCATTGCTTCCCCTTTGGAACTAACTACGCAGCTGACACAGATACCGTACTACAAGCTCTCTTCTCCACGTCGTTCTGTAGTCTGCTGTAAATCCATCCAGAGGGAAAGGAGAGACGCAACACAGAGTGTGCATGAGAGGGAATAGGCAGGGACATGTCTTTCTGACATAGACAGCGTCTTGCTGTAGGCAGCACCTCAGGGCCGGAAATACAGTGACACACATTTCAGAAGCCCCAAATGTTCCATATGAGGCAGGGGATGCGTTTATGGCCTTTCCCTGCCTCAGTGCATGTACAGGGAGATTTGTTCTAGGTTAAACACAGGTGAACCGTGGTCAGATAGATAACAATTTACGCTAGGCTGGCTTGGGTTTAAACTGCGGTGAGTCTGGATTCTATAACACACAGCTGAACCAAGCGGGCTAGTCTGGATAAGCTAACAACAGGTCACGACAAGGAAAAGAAAGAGGGAGCCGGAGGAGAGAGAGGTGAAGGGGAGAAGAGGGAAAAGGGAGGGAAAGGGAAAGAGAGAGGGGCGAAAGAGAGCGATGAATGAGTTTGCTCAGGGAGATCTTTTCCAGGCTGCATTTTAAGTAACAGTGGTTTAATGTATCCTGATCTGGGCTGAGTTTCCCAAAATTATCGTATCACTAAGATTATCTTTCGTCCATTTAGTTCCAATGGAATTAAGAGGAGTTTAGTGATACGGTGCTTTTGAGAAACCCAGCCTTGTACCATAATCCTTCAGTGCTGAGAGACATGGGGGGTGGGGGTGAAAGGTCTTTGGAAGCAGTTCCGGATTTCACAAGCACACCATACGCCCCCCTTGGTGATAGAATCAGCCTGAAGCGACACCTGAGATGAACAGGCCTGCTACACTAGATGCAGAACCTTCGCTGAGGCGCGCAATCACCGGCAAAACGTGAGATCCAAATTCCACGAGACAACGGGCGGATATGGACCCCAGTCCTGCTCCTTCTCAACAACAAAGAGAAGTGTCTGTGCTCTGTAGCCTTTGATGTGGCCCCTTCTGCTCACCCTCATCTCCTCCAGCTCAGATCTGTACATCTCTCCCTCCATCTCCCCCAGCCTACTCTGGAATCCCTGCACAGCCAGACCCAGTGCTCGCAAATCACAAGGATGGGAGGGCTAGCCAGGGGCCAGTTGAGGCTGAGGAGGGTAGAGGGCGATACTGCCAGGCCAGGTGGGGTCACCGCCCCTGTCTCTCTGATGTTGGCCACTTGTGGTTAGCCAGGGTCAAGAGGTCAGGAGGTCAAAGGGCATTTAGCCTCCAGGGGTCTGGGCGGGCCTGTTTCCCTGTGGTGAGCAGAGAGAGTCTGGACGGCCTGACAAGAAGTCAGCATAATAGACAGTCATTCAGTAAGATGAATGACTGCTTTTAGTTGAGCGTAGAGAACACACATGAACTGATCAGGGGAACGTTTCCGGAACATTCCGTTGCATAAAGATCACCTTGCATCCATTGCCCACAATGCATTTAAGATTATTTTAGCACTACAAAGCTTTTGAGAAACCTGCTCCAGGAAACTTGGGGGACTCAAGCGAGAGATTACGTTTATTTTGCTGTCAATGTCAGAGGGGCTGCATGGCGCCGCGCGCCGTCTGTTTCAGAGATGCCTTTGGAATTCTAACTCCGACCCAAACAGAACGGCGGATAGCTATGTGAACGGATGAGAGACTCGTGGCGAATTAGTGACCACACGCGCAGTCAAATAAATCAGAACACATCCAATCGCGCACGGCGCATACACGAGAAGGCTACCGTCTGAAGCAGTGATTACTACTGCTGGAGCAGGACTTCAAAAGGCAGGTTAAGACAGTGTGTGTGTGTGTGTGTGTGTGTGTGTGCGTGCATGCGTGCGTGCGAGCGAGCGAGGGCAAGACCCTGAGGTGCATATGGCATGACAGCAACAATATATCACTGTATTTACAAAATCCTCCAATCTGCCAGCAGACAGGCAGTGAATCTACTTCTCAACACTCTGTATGAACGTACCTTTCATTGGCCAGTTGATGGATAGTTCAGTCTGCAGGCGGGGTAGAAAATAACAGAGTGCTTCTCAGTTTGCAGTAACCGGAGCAGTGCTAAGTGTAATGATATTCCATCCCCACAAAGCGTGCAATGCTGCATGCCAACGTCCCACTGATGTCTTGCCAACAGGTGTCCTGCAATGCTTTAACCCTAAACGCATTAACACTAAAGGGCAGCTTACCACAAGCCATACCAACTGGACGAGCTCGTATCTGAAAACTGGGTCTGTGTGTGTGTGTGTGTTTGAAACCGTTCCTAATATTAAGTTGCACCCCGTTTTGCCCTCAGAACAGTCTTAATTTGATGGGGCATTGACTCTACAAGGTATCGAAAGGGTTCCACAGGGATACTGGCCCATGTTGACTACAATTGTTTTACCTTTTTATTTATTAACTAGGCAAGTCAGTTAAGAACAAAATCTTATTTTCAATGACAGCCTAGGAACAGTGGGTTAACTGCCTTGTTCAGGGGTAGAATGACAGATTTTCACCTTGTCAGCTCGGGATTTGATCTTCCAGCCTCTCGGTTACTAGTCCAACGCGCTAACCACTAGGCTACCCGCCGCCCCAATGCTTCCCACAGTTGTGTCAAGTTGGCTGGATGTCCTTTGGGTGGTGAACAATAATTCTCGATTCACACGGGAAACTGTTGAGTGTGAAAAACCCAGCAGTGTTGCAGTTCCTGACACACTCAAAGGCACTTCAATAATTTTGCCTTGCCCATTCACCCTCTGAATGACACACATACACAATCAATAACTCAATCGTCTCCAGGCTTAAAAAAATCCTTCTTTAACTTGTCTCCTCCCCTTCATCTACACCGATTGAAGTGGATTTAACAGGGGACGTCACCTGGATTCACCTGGTCAGTATGTCACGGAAGGTGTTCCTAATGTGTTGTACAGTCAGTGTACAGTACAGGTGTGTGCTACCAGTGAAAGTAAGCCTCGGGGTCTGAGAGCTGGTCATGACGCAAGAGCCTATTACCAGATCAGCATCAAGAGAACCAGACCAGAGCAGTGGTGCTCAGTTCAACAGTAGCCTTGGGGAAGGTTTGGGGCTATGGGATCAAGACCAGTAGATTTATATACTTTTTTTTTACAGGCCAATCCAAAGACAGGATCACAGCAATTGGTCTCCTGCGTAATCCCATCTAGAGTTTAACGTTCTGAGAACCATATGTTTCTTTGAGCTTGGTGAGAGCGTGGTTGTCCTATGGTTATTTTGTATACAACCTTCCCACAACTTTCTGGGAACGTTGCAGAACAGCTGCTTGGCTTTGGAACATTCTCAGCACATTTGGGGAAAGTGACCAAAAAAAAGTAATTTTCTTACTATTTCATTACTTTAAACAGACCTCCCCTTCATCTACAGGGGGGGGGGGGGGGGGGGGGGGGGGGGGGGGGGAGTTCAAACATGGTTACATTTCATTTCAATTTTGGTAATGTTTTAGGAACGTTCTCCAACTGGTTTGACATTAGGAATGTTCTCAAACAAAACAGAGAACTTTAAGAAACAATGTTCAGTTTTACCGGTCAGGAACTGTATGGCTTTGTTCCCAGAACCAACGGGAAACCAAAAACCTACATTTCCACAACTTCCAAAGACTAAATGTGCTAGCTGGGATGGCATCATTAAGACAGATCGAGAGAGAGAGAGAGAGATAGAGAGACCCAGACACCTGCCGGCCCATGTTGACTCCAATGTTTCTCGCGGTTGTGTCAAATTGGCTAGATGTCCTTTGGGTGGTGGATTATTCTTGGTTTCACACTGTCACACTGTTGAGCGTGAAAAACCCAGCAGTGTTGCATTTCAATATTTTGTCTTGCCCATTCACCCTCGGAATGACCCACATACACAATCCATGTCTTAAATGTCTCAAGGCTTAAAACTCCTTATTGAACTTGTCTCCTCCCCTTCATCTACAGTTCCACACAGAGACCAGACCTGTTTCTATTTTACTTAATGCTAGTAGCTACCTCTACTTTAATTCTCTTTGCCTTTTACTCTCCCTCCATCCTGTACCCCTCTCGTTCTCACAGAAAACCCTGAACAGGCATGAGGCCTGACTACACATTTCCCAGACTCCTCTCCCCCTTCCTTCACCCTCTAAGACGACTAGGAACTTTGTTTCTTAACGAGATGAAAAGTTGACCAGGGGACATTAATCACAGGCGCGCACAGGGTCAGCAGCAGTTCACGGTTCAGTGTGATGCCAGAGAGAGAGAGAGAGAGAGAGAGAGAGAGAGAGAGAGAGAATACAATGAGTGAGCACGAGACAGAAGGGGTTTAGTGGGGAGATGAGAGGAAGGAGGGAGTCCCATTAGAAGAAGCTTAACATGGGGCGTGTCCTGTTCTGCCGACAGACCGAGCCTGGCTCCAGCTCCCAGGGAGACTTCCACTGGACTGAGAGGAGGGTGCAGGGCAGTCTGGTCCTTAAAGAGACTTGGACCCAGAATGTCTACAGCCAATGCTTATTGTCAGTCCACTTCAGTCCCTTTATCTAAAGTTGAGTTCGGAAGTTTACATACACCTTAGCCAAATACATTTAAACTCAGTTTTTCACAATTCCTGACATTTAATCCTAGTAAAACTTCCCTGTCTTAGGTCAGTTAGGAACACCACTTTATTTAAGAATGTGACATGTCAGAATAATAGTAGAGAGAATGATTAGTTTTAGCTTTTATTTATTTGATCACATTCCCAGTGGGTCAGAAGTTTACATACACTCAATTAGTACTTGGTAGCATTGCCTTTAAATTGTTTAACTTGGGTCAAACATTTCGGGTAGCCTTCCACAAGCTTCCCACAATACGGTGAATTTTGGCCCATTCCTCCTGACAGAGCTGGTGTAATTGAGTCAGGTTTGTAGGCCTCCTTGCTCGCACATGCTTTTTCAGTTCTGCCCACAAATTTTCTATAGGATTGAGGTCATGACTTTGTGATGACCACTCCAATACCTTGACTTTGTTAAGCCATTTTGCCACAACTTTGGAAGTATGCCTGGGGTCATTGTCCATTAGGAAGACCCATTTGCGACCAAGCTTTAACTGATGTCTTAAGAAGTTGCTTCAATACTTCCACATCCTGATGCCATCTATTTTGTGAAGTGCACCACTCCTGCAACATTGCACCCCCACAACATGATGCTGCCACCCCCGTGGTGCACGGTTGGGATGGTGATCTTCGGCTTGCAAGCCCCCCCCGTTTTTCCTCCAAACATAACGATGGTCATTATGTCCAAAAAGCTATATTTTTGTTTCATCAGACCAGAGGACATTTCTCCAAAAAGTACGATCTTTGTCCCCATGTGCAGTTGCAAACCGTAGTCTGGCTTTTTTATGGCAGTTTGGAGCAGTGATTTCTTCCTTGCTAAGAGGCCTTTCAGGTTATGTCGATATAGGACTCGTTTTTACTGTGGATATAGATAATTTTACCTGTTTCCTCCAGCATCTTCACAAGGTCCTTTGCTGTTGTTCTGGGATTGATTTGCACTTTTTGCACCAAAGTACGTTCATCTCTTGGAGACAGAACACGTCTCCTTCCTGAGCGGTATGACGGCTGCGTGGTCCCATGGTGTTTATACTTCGGTACTATTGTTTGTACAGATGAACGTGGTACCTTCAGGCGTTTGGAAATGGCTCCCAAGGATGAACCAGACTTATGGAGGTCTACAATTGTCTTTCTGAGGTGTTGGCTGATTTCTTTTGATTTTCCCATGATGTCAAGCAAAGAGGCACTGAGTTTGAAGGTAGGCCTTGAAATACATCCACAGGTACAACTCCAATTGACTCAAATGATGTCAATTAGCCTATCAGAAGCTTGTAAAGCCATGTGATTATCTTCAGGAATTTTCCCAAGCTGTTCAAAGGCACAGTCAACTTAGTGTAGGTAAACTTCTGACCCACTGGAATTGTGATACAGTGAAAGTGATGAGTGAAATAATCTGTCTGTAAACAATTGTTTAATGTCTCTCATTTTCCCCTCTCTGCCCAACCATCTTTTTGTTGTTGTTGTACTTTCTACCACTTTTTTGTTGATATCCAACTGGTAGTTACAGTCTTGTCCCATCGCTGCAACTCCCATACGGATTCAGGAGAGGGGAAGGTCGAGAGCCATGCGTCCTCTGAAACACAACCCTGCCAAGCGTCTGGACACGCTGCTCGCTTTACCCGGAAGCAGCAATGTGTCGGAGGAAACACCGTTCAACTGGCGACCGGGGTCATCCTGCAGGCACCCGGCACGCTACAAGGACTCGCTAGGGCGCGATGAGCCAAGTAAAGCCCCCCGGCCAAACCCTCCCCTAACGACGCTTGGCCAATTGTGCGCTGTCTTATGGGACACGCAACCACAGCCAGTTGTGGCACAGTCTGGGAATGAACCCAGGTCTGTAGTAAAACCTCTAGCACTGCAATGCAGTGCCTTAGACCACTGCACCGCTAAGTTGTTTTCGTCAAAAATCAATGGGTACAAAGCACTCATTCACAAGTCAAAAAGTTGATGTAGCAATCGCAGATTTTCGTTTGAATGAAAATGTGTAAACATGCTCACCTTACCGCCCTGCCACCCGGTGAGGTGTGTGAGAGGAGAAGACTCAAAAGGTGTTTCACATAGTGGAGCGCTGCTGAATGACAACTACTTACTGAGAGGTGTGTAAAGTCCTATTTATTTGATTGGCCCATAATTCTGCGGTTGGTTACTGCTGTATGGTGGAGCTGAGAAGACCTCTGTGTCCTACACTCCCACTAGTATGGCCTCTGGTGAGTTAACCCTCAGCCCAGCTTATATGTTTATTATTTTCCAGAGGGCCTGTTTAGAAAGGTACACTGCAGTCACCGATAAAGGTATGAGGGAGAGAGAGAGAGAGAGAGAGAGAGAGAGAGAGAGAGAGAGAGAGAGAGAGAGAGACAGCGAGAGAGAGAGAGAGAGAGAGAGAGAGAGAGAGAGAGAGAAAGAGAGAGAGAGAGAAAGAGAGAGATACAGCGAACAAGAGAGAGAAAGAGAGAGAGAGAGAAAGAGAGAGAGACAGCGAACGAGAGAGAGAGGTATTGCTATAGAGGGAAAAGAGAGAGAAACCTATATATATATATATAGGTGGTATATTTACAGTTGAACAATCCATGAAGAGGGTCAGTGATCACTTTAATGTTCTACAAGTGGTGTGGGTCTTGGTCATCGAAATAAATAAAGTACCATGTTAGCTACAAATCTTTCAGGGACCTCAACCATGGCTGTTCTGCAGCCTGTATCATCAGGACTGGTCACAGTCCGGCTAATCCTCCCTTGGGACTGCTCCCAGATCAGTGGCTATATAGCACGATGACAGTGCTAAATAAATAACTAACAGTGATGCTGCTGTGCTCTGGGGGAACTCTCCCTTTCTCGCTATACAGCCTGATAAATTACTAGGATAAATGTACATTTTTCTAACACACACACACACACACACACACACACACACACACACACACACACACACACACACACACACACACACACACACACACACACACACACACACACACACACACACACACACAGTACCAGTCAAAAGTTTGGACACACCTACTCATTCATGGGGTTTTCTTTATTTTCTACATTGTAGAATAGAATGTGCAAAGCAGTCATCAAAGCAAAGGGTGGCTACTTTGAAGAATCTCAAATATATTTCTACAATGTAGAAAATAGTAAAAATAAAGAAAAACCCTTGAATGAGTAGGTGTGTCCAAACTTTTGACTGGTACTGTACGTACATACATACTGTACTTACACACACATGTACGCACGCACGCACACACTCACGCACAATGTCAAACATTGGACTCCCGAGTGGCGAAGCGGTCTTGGGCACTGCATCTCAGTGCTAGAGGCGTCACTACAGACACCCTGGTTTGAATCCAGGCTGTATCACAACCGGCCGTGATTGGGAGTCCTATAGGGTGGTGCACAATTGGCCCAGCGTCGTCCGGGTTTTGCTGGTGTAGGCTGTCAATGCAAATAAGAATTTGTTCTTAACTGACTTGCCTAGTTAAATAAACAAAATAAAAAACAACCCTGGGTCTGGTCTAGACTACTTTCAGCTGTTGGCACTGTGCTTCAAATATGAGATGTCACATTGCTCAGTGACTGGTCCTGTTCACTTCCTTCAGACACCATTCACATTGTGATTTTTCTCTGAGGGGAGAAGCCCATAAACGATTTCTGCTTGTAGTCTGTTACTATATCATCTACTTCAGGAGGTGATGGGACCCATTCTGCTATCCAACAGTGTTGTCAGCTCTCCTGACCGCAACCAACAGCACAGACAACAATAGCCTGTGTAGAGTCAGGTGGCACATTGAAATTCCTGAGTCATGGTGTTAAGTCAGTGGTTAACCAGAGTATAATGAACACTAAGTCTGATGTAATGAACACTCTAAGTCTGACTTTGGTCAACTTCTCCTTCCATACAGGGCTGCTTGAGGCTCAGGCTTGTGAGAGGAGAATACCAGAGCAGGGAGATGCAGCCCAGAGAGACTGCAGTAGAAAGAGCTCCAGGCTACAGCCCAGAGAGCAGCCCTCACTATGGGCTATAAAAGAGCCATAAAACAGGGTCAGCTAGAGGGGACCAGGGATGTCTGGGAAAACTACATAGTCCACAAACAGTCCTCCCTCCCGCCATCTCTCTCTCTCTCTCTCTCTCTCTCTCTCTCTCTCTCTCTCTCTCTCTCTAATACTTTACTCATCCGGTTGGTTCTCTAGTGATGTGACTTTGTGAACTATGCATTGCCCTGTTTAATCATTTGTCAGATGAGGTGCCCTCCCTTGTTCCCTCTCTCTCTCCCTCCTCCCTCCACTCCCGAACAAAGATCCAATGACTGATAAATGTTGCCATCCCATTTTTATTTACTCTCTCTCTCTCTCTCTCTCTCCCCCTTTCTCTCACTCTCTAATTATATCCCTCCTCTCCCCCCTCTGTTACATTCCTCTCCTGCTCATCCTCAGGCTCTGTCTGAGGCCCTCCCTGGTGGTTACCCATAAGTCACCTCTCCCTGGGAGAGATGTGTGGGATGCGTGGGTGCAGCATTCATATTGATACAACTCATCATGCTATGTCGAGATACAGTACGTATAAACAGCAATGTTCTGCCTTTACCACGAGTTACAAGAAGTAGATGAAAAGATGCCAAAATAAGGCTTAATAACCAAACAGGACATTTAGCATAGTGCTCAATCCGACCCGGCTCGATTAAGGCTTAATAACCAAACAGGACATTTAGCATAGTGCTCAATCCGACCCGGCTCGATTAAGGCTTAATAACCAAACAGGACATTTAGCATAGTGCTCAATCCGACCCGGCTCGATTAAGGCTTAATAACCAAACAGGACATTTAGCATAGTGCTCAATCCGACCCGGCTCGATTAAGGCTTAATAACCAAACAGGACATTTAGCATAGTGCTCAATCCGACCCGGCTCGATTAAGGCTTAATAACCAAACAGGACATTTAGCATAGTACTCAATCCGACCCGGCTCGATTAAGGCTTAATAACCAAACAGGACATTTAGCATAGTGCTCAATCCGACCCGGCTCGATTAAGGCTTAATAACCAAACAGGACATTTAGCATAGTGCTCAATCCGACCCGGCTCGATTAAGGCTTAATAACCAAACAGGACATTTAGCATAGTGCTCAATCCGACCCGGCTCGATTAAGGCTTAATAACCAAACAGGACATTTAGCATAGTACTCAATCCGACCCGGCTCGATTAAGGCTTAATAACCAAACAGGACATTTAGCATAGTGCTCAATCCGACCCGGCTCGATTAAGGCTTAATAACCAAACAGGACATTTAGCATAGTGCTCAATCCGACCCGGCTCGATTAAGGCTTAATAACCAAACAGGACATTTAGCATAGTGCTCAATCCGAACCGGCTCGATTAAGGCTTAATAACCAAACAGGACTTTTTCATTCTGACTTCCATTTAGTTGGCTGAACTTCAAACCAACGTCTTTGCATTTTAGTTTTATATTACACTTCATCACATTGCTCTATTGCTCCGTACACGAACCCAATTCTTTAATAAAATATCAGACCACCAAATCTTATTGCATTTCAAAGTATTAACTTTTGGCATTCAACCTACAGTTGCAATTACGTTGCACCAGAAACATTTGATCCTGCTTTTACGGAAATGTTTTTCACCACCCAACCAATACAGGCTTCCAGACAAGCTCAGTTAAGACAGACCTATGCTAAAAGCCTGGTTATTTTTGGTCAAGATATTTCACCCACTGAACCTAACCACCACTTCAAACATATCCACAGTATCAGAAAGAGCTGACGTGGACACTACCCTGAAAAGGGTGGGATATGTGGTGTGTCAGAGAGAGCGAGAGGGAAAGAGAGAGCGTGTGAGAGAGTGGGGAGAGAGAGAGCGCACAAACAACCGCAACCCTCGCCTATTCCCCACTAGTCACTCTACCCCTCCCACCCCTCAGTCGGTCATGAACGTGACATGGTGTGCTCCTCACACCCCTGCCACCTGCCTGTGGAATGTTCCGTCTGTGCAGCTGTGGCTCAGGGCTCTAATTGGCCCAACCCCAGCCCAGGTTGGCTGTTCTGCTCTCTAATTGGTTAGTTCTGACCCTGGGGTGGTTGACTGAGCTCATTAGCTCTGAGCTGCGGTGGCCCGTGACCAGCAGGACTGAGGGGTGATGAGGGTTGACGAGGGGGGAGCTCGGTGAGGTAGGTTGAGTAGGGGGAGGCAGTGTGAGGAGGGGGAGAGAGCTGAGGGTCATAACAAGCCTGTGAGCCAGCGTGAGGAAGGAGGGAGGGAGGAAGGATGAGGGAGATGCAGGGTGAGGAGGGAGGAGGGGGAGGAGGGAGGGAGGATGAGGGAGAGGCAGGGTGAGGAGGGATGGAGGATGAGGAAGAGGCAGGGTGAGGAGGGAGGGAGAGGCAGGGTGAGGAGGGATGGAGGAGGAGGGGAGGCAGGGTGAGGAGGGAGGTAGGGAGGGAGGGAGGATGAGGGAGAGGCAGGGTGAGGAGGGAGGGAGGGAGGAAGGATGAGGGAGAGGCAGGGTGAGGAGGGAGGGAGGATGAGGGAGAGGCAGGGAGAGGAGGGTTGGAGGATGAGGGAGAGGCAGGGTGAGGAGGGAGGAGGAGAAGGGAGAGGCAGGCTGAGGAGTGAGGGAGGAGGAGGTGGAAGCAGGGGAGGAGAGAGGGAGGAGGAGGTGGAAGCAGGGGAGGAGAGAGGGAGGAGGAGGTGGAAGCAGGGGAGGAGAGAGGGAGGAGGAGGTGGAAGCATGGGAGGAGAGAGGGGTGGAGGGAGGCTGAAGGTCATAAAGGGGACAGGGGGGTTCAGGCCCTTTGCACACACCCCTACATTTCTCCCCCCTACTCATACCGGACGTGTCCCTCAGGCTGTGACACCCTAAACTGGGTCATGCTCTTCGGGAAAAACTCCCCACTCACTTTCACTTCCAGTCCTTACTCTCTTCATCGGGAAAAATGCTAACTCTTAACGAGCCAGCCAGGAGTCAAACCTAGAATCTTCTGAGCCGTAGTCAGACACGTTATCCATTGCGCCACTGGCCCGCTATAGCAACAATCAATTGAGGGTAGATTTCCGCTGCTAATGCTCATTACCCAGGTCCCACATGTTGGGAGGTGGGGGCACATACACCTGGCTATTGGGAAGTACATTTTTTTACTATAGAATTCTGTAGTAAACTGCAGGACACTGTAGTATAACGTGATCATGTTAAGTGCTTACTATAGAACTGTACAGTGTACTGTAGAATAGTAAATGCTGATGATATGCTACAGACCGCAAAAACACTACAGTAAATACTACATTAATGTCCGCAAAAACACTACAGTATATACTACATTAATGTCAGCAGAAAACACTACAGTATATACTACATTAATGTCCGCAAAAACACTACAGTATATACTCCATTAATGTCAGCAGAAAACACTACAGTATATACTACATTAATGTCTGCAAAAACACTACAGTAAATACTGCATTAATGTCAGCAGAAAACACTACAGTAAATACTACATTAATGTCAGCAGAAAACACTACAGTATATACTACAATAATGTCCGCAAAAACACTACAGTAAATACTACATTAATGTCAGCAGAAAACACTACAGTAAATACTACATTAATGTCTGCAAAAACACTACAGTAAATACTACATTAATGTCAGCAGAAAACACTACAGTATATACTACATTAATGTCTGCAAAAACACTACAGTAAATACTACATTAATGTCCGCAAAAACACCACAGTAAATACTACATTAATGTCTGCAAAAACACTACAGTAAATACTACATTAATGTCTGCAAAAACACTACAGTAAATACTACATTAATGTCTGCAAAAACACTACAGTAAATACTACATTAATGTCTGCAAAAACACTACAGTAAATACTACATTAATGTCCGCAAAAACACTACAGTATATACTACATTAATGTCTGCAAAAACACTACAGTATATACTACATTAATGTCTGCAAAAACACTACAGTAAATACTACATTAATGTCTGCAAAAACACTACAGTAAATACTACATTAATGTCCACAAAAACACTACAGTATATACTATATTAATGTCCACAAAAACACTACAGTATATACTACATTAATGTCCGCAAAAACACTACAGTAAATACTACATTAATGTCTGCAAAAACACTACAGTAAATACTACGGCAATGTCAGCAGAAAACACTACAGTAAATACTACATTAATGTCCGCAAAAACACTACAGTAAATACTACATTAATGTCTGCAAAAACACTACAGTAAATACTACATTAATGTCTGCAAAAACACTACAGTAAATACTACATTAATGTCCGCAAAAACACTACAGTATATACTCCATTAATGTCAGCAGAAAACACTACAGTATATACTACATTAATGTCTGCAAAAACACTACAGTAAATACTACATTAATGTCTGCAAAAACACTACAGTATATACTACATTAATGTCAGCAGAAAACACTACAGTAAATACTACATTAATGTCTGCAAAAACACTACAGTAAATACTACATTAATGTCTGCAAAAACACTACAGTAAATACTACGGCAATGTCAGCAGAAAACACTACAGTAAATACTACATTAATGTCCGCAAAAACACTACAGTAAATACTACATTAATGTCCACAAAAACACTACAGTATATACTCCATTAATGTCCGCAAAAACACTTCAGTAAATACTACATTAATGTCCGCAAAAACACTACAGTATATACTACATTAATGTCCGCAAAAACATTACAGTATATACTAGATTAATGTCCGCAAAAACACTACAGTAAATACTACATTAATGTCTGCAAAAACACTACAGTAAATACTACATTAATGTCCACAAAAACACTACAGTATATACTATATTAATGTCCACAAAAACACTACAGTATATACTACATTAATGTCCGCAAAAACACTACAGTAAATACTACATTAATGTCTGCAAAAACACTACAGTAAATACTACGGCAATGTCAGCAGAAAACACTACAGTAAATACTACATTAATGTCCGCAAAAACACTACAGTAAATACTACATTAATGTCTGCAAAAACACTACAGTAAATACTACATTAATGTCTGCAAAAACACTACAGTAAATACTACATTAATGTCCGCAAAAACACTACAGTATATACTCCATTAATGTCAGCAGAAAACACTACAGTATATACTACATTAATGTCTGCAAAAGCACTACAGTAAATACTACATTAATGTCTGCAAAAACACTACAGTATATACTACATTAATGTCAGCAGAAAACACTACAGTAAATACTACATTAATGTCTGCAAAAACACTACAGTAAATACTACATTAATGTCTGCAAAAACACTACAGTAAATACTACGGCAATGTCAGCAGAAAACACTACAGTAAATACTACATTAATGTCCGCAAAAACACTACAGTAAATACTACATTAATGTCCACAAAAACACTACAGTATATACTCCATTAATGTCTGCAAAAACACTTCAGTAAATACTACATTAATGTCCGCAAAAACACTACAGTATATACTACATTAATGTCCGCAAAAACATTACAGTATATACTAGATTAATGTCCGCAAAAACACTACAGTAAATACTACATTAATGTCTGCAAAAACACTTCAGTAAATACTACGGCAATGTCAGCAGAAAACACTACAGTAAATACTACATTAATGTCCGCAAAAACACTACAGTAAATACTACGGCAATGTCAGCAGAAAACACTACAGTATATACTACATTAATGTCCGCAAAAACACTACAGTAAATACTACATTAATGTCAGCAGAAAACACTACAGTAAATACTACGGCAATGTCTGCAAAAACACTACAGTAAATACTACATTAATGTCAGCAAAAACACTACAGTAAATACTACATTAATGTCTGCAAAAACACTACAGTATATACTACATTAATGTCTGTAAAAACACTACAGTAAATACTACATTAATGTCCACAAAAACACTACAGTATATACTCCATTAATGTCAGCAGAAAACACTACAGTAAATACTACATTAATGTCCGCAAAAACACTTCAGTAAATACTACATTAATGTCCGCAAAAACACTACAGTAAATACTACATTAATGTCAGCAGAAAACACTTCAGTAAATACTACATTAATGTCAGCAAAAACACTACAGTAAATACTACATTAATGTCAGCAAAAACACTACAGTAAATACTACATTAATGTCCGCAAAAACACTACAGTATATACTACATTAATGTCCGCAAAAACACTACAGTAAATACTACATTAATGTCTGCAAAAACACTACAGTATATACTACATTAATGTCTGCAAAAACACTACAGTAAATACTACGGCAATGTCAGCAGAAAACACTACAGTAAATACTACATTAATGTCTGCAAAAACACTACAGTATATACTACATTAATGTCTGCAAAAACACTACAGTAAATACTACATTAATGTCCGCAAAAACACTACAGTATATACTACATTAATGTCCGCAAAAACATTACAGTATATACTAGATTAATGTCCGCAAAAACACTACAGTAAATACTACGGCAATGTCAGCAGAAAACACTACAGTAAATACTACATTAATGTCCGCAAAAACACTACAGTAAATACTACATTAATGTCAGCAGAAAACACTACAGTAAATACTACGGCAATGTCAGCAAAAACACTACAGTAAATACTACATTAATGTCCACAAAAACACTACAGTAAATACTACATTAATGTCAGCAGAAAACACTACAGTATATACTCCATTAATGTCCGCAAAAACACTACAGTAAATACTCCATTAATGTCCGCAAAAACACTACAGTATATACTACATTAATGTCTGCAAAAACACTACAGTAAATACTACGGCAATGTCAGCAGAAAACACTACAGTAAATACTACATTAATGTCTGCAAAAACACTACAGTATATACTACATTAATGTCTGCAAAAACACTACAGTAAATACTACATTAATGTCCGCAAAAACACTACAGTATATACTACATTAATGTCCGCAAAAACATTACAGTATATACTAGATTAATGTCCGCAAAAACACTACAGTAAATACTACGGCAATGTCTGCAAAAACACTACAGTAAATACTACATTAATGTCAGCAAAAACACTACAGTAAATACTACATTAATGTCTGCAAAAACACTACAGTATATACTACATTAATGTCCACAAAAACACTACAGTATATACTACATTAATGTCTGCAAAAACACTACAGTAAATACTACGGCAATGTCAGCAGAAAACACTACAGTAAATACTACATTAATGTCCGCAAAAACACTACAGTAAATACTACATTAATGTCCACAAAAACACTACAGTAAATACTACATTAATGTCAGCAAAAACACTACAGTAAATACTACATTAATGTCTGCAAAAACACTACAGTATATACTACATTAATGTCTGTAAAAACACTACAGTAAATACTACATTAATGTCCACAAAAACACTACAGTATATACTCCATTAATGTCAGCAGAAAACACTACAGTAAATACTACATTAATGTCCGCAAAAACACTTCAGTAAATACTACATTAATGTCCGCAAAAACACTACAGTAAATACTACATTAATGTCAGCAGAAAACACTTCAGTAAATACTACATTAATGTCTGCAAAAACACTACAGTAAATACTACATTAATGTCAGCAAAAACACTACAGTAAATACTACATTAATGTCCGCAAAAACACTACAGTATATACTACATTAATGTCCGCAAAAACACTACAGTAAATACTACATTAATGTCTGCAAAAACACTACAGTATATACTACATTAATGTCTGCAAAAACACTACAGTAAATACTACGGCAATGTCAGCAGAAAACACTACAGTAAATACTACATTAATGTCTGCAAAAACACTACAGTATATACTACATTAATGTCTGCAAAAACACTACAGTAAATACTACATTAATGTCCGCAAAAACACTACAGTATATACTACATTAATGTCCGCAAAAACATTACAGTATATACTAGATTAATGTCCGCAAAAACACTACAGTAAATACTACGGCAATGTCAGCAGAAAACACTACAGTAAATACTACATTAATGTCCGCAAAAACACTACAGTAAATACTACATTAATGTCAGCAGAAAACACTACAGTAAATACTACGGCAATGTCAGCAAAAACACTACAGTAAATACTACATTAATGTCCACAAAAACACTACAGTAAATACTACATTAATGTCAGCAGAAAACACTACAGTATATACTCCATTAATGTCCGCAAAAACACTACAGTAAATACTCCATTAATGTCCGCAAAAACACTACAGTATATACTACATTAATGTCTGCAAAAACACTACAGTAAATACTACGGCAATGTCAGCAGAAAACACTACAGTAAATACTACATTAATGTCTGCAAAAACACTACAGTATATACTACATTAATGTCTGCAAAAACACTACAGTAAATACTACATTAATGTCCGCAAAAACACTACAGTATATACTACATTAATGTCCGCAAAAACATTACAGTATATACTAGATTAATGTCCGCAAAAACACTACAGTAAATACTACGGCAATGTCTGCAAAAACACTACAGTAAATACTACATTAATGTCAGCAAAAACACTACAGTAAATACTACATTAATGTCTGCAAAAACACTACAGTATATACTACATTAATGTCCACAAAAACACTACAGTATATACTACATTAATGTCTGCAAAAACACTACAGTAAATACTACGGCAATGTCAGCAGAAAACACTACAGTAAATACTACATTAATGTCCGCAAAAACACTACAGTAAATACTACATTAATGTCCACAAAAACACTACAGTAAATACTACATTAATGTCTGCAAAAACACTACAGTAAATACTACATTAATGTCAGCAGAAAACACTACAGTAAATACTATGGCAATGTCTGCAAAAACACTACAGTAAATACTACATTAATGTCAGCAAAAACACTACAGTAAATACTACATTAATGTCCGCAAAAACACTACAGTATATACTACATTAATGTCCACAAAAACACTACAGTAAATACTACATTAATGTCCGCAAAAACACTACAGTAAATACTACAGCAATGTCAGCAGAAAACACTACAGTAAATACTACATTAATGTCCGCAGAAAACACTACAGTAAATACTACATTAATGTCCGCAAAAACACTACAGTAAATACTACATTAATGTCCGCAAAAACACCACAGTAAATACTACGGCAATGTCAGCAGAAAACACTACAGTAAATACTACATTAATGTCCGCAGAAAACACTACAGTAAATACTACATTAATGTCAGCAGAAAACACTACAGTATATACTACATTAATGTCAGCAGAAAACACTACAGTAAATACTACGGCAATGTCAACAGAAAACACTACAGTAAATACTACATTAATGTCAGCAGAAAACACTACAGTAAATACTACATTACTGTCAGCAGAAAACACTACAGTATATACTACATTCATGTCCGCAAAAACACTACAGTATTTACTACATTAATGTCCACAAAAACACTACAGTATATACTACATTAATGTCCGCAAAAACACTACAGTTAATACTGCATTAATGTCCGCAAAAACACTACAGTATATACTACATTAATGTCAGCAAAAACACTACAGTAAATACTACGGCAATGTCAGCAGAAAACACTACAGTAAATACTACATTAATGTCAGCAGAAAACACTACAGTAAATACTACGGCAATGTCAGCAGAAAACACTACAGTAAATACTACATTAATGTCTGCAAAAACACTACAGTATATACTACATTAATGTCTGCAAAAACACTACAGTATATACTCCATTAATGTCCACAAAAACACTACAGTATATACTACATTAATGTCCGCAAAAACACTACAGTATATACTCCATTAATGTCTGCAAAAACACTACAGTATATACTACATTAATGTCCGCAAAAACACTACAGTAAATACTACGGCAATGTCAGCAGAAAACACTACAGTAAATACTACGGCAATGTCAGCAGAAAACACTACAGTATATACTACATTAATGTCCGCAAAAACACTTCAGTAATTACTATAGTATCCAAATTTGTGCCAACCATAAGTGAGAAAAACCTACATGCCAAGTATAGACTATATATTGTGTTTCCTATAGGTTATAAAAAAAACAGCTGTTCAGCCCACAGTCCTACCAATCTACAGATTATGGACAATTGGCTCTTTGAGTGTTTTGTCCAGTAGGTTTCATTAAGGAGAAAGTCCCCACTGCTATGTCAAATATAATAAAACACTATAGTAACTACTATAGTATACAAAGTACTTTTTTACAACAGTATTTATACTATGGTAAAGTGTAAATACAACAGTATATTACAGTCATGCCCGCAACACTACAGTGAATACAACAGTAAAATCCACAAAAGCACTACAGAGAATACTACATGATTTTTACCACAGTATACTATAGTATTTTTTCATGTGGGTCACCAAGATAAACCTTCCCCATCGCTCGTTCACCAGTGCCATTCACTCGCTCAACAACGATGGATGGGAAACAGGAGGGACTGTGGAGACGCACACACACGCTCCCGAGTGGCTCAGCGGTCTAAGGCACTGCATCTCAGTGCTAGAGGTGTCACTACAGACCCTGGTTCAATTCCCGGCTGTATTACAACCAGCTGTGATTGGAAGTCCCATAGCGTGGCACACAATTGGCCTCGTGTCGTTTGGCCGGGGTAGGCCGTCATTGTAAATAAGAATTTGTGCTTAACTGACTTGCCTAGGTAAATAAATGCAATAAACACAAACAAACGCTCAATTATTATACTTGAGTAAAAGTAAAGATACATACCTTAATAGAAAATGACTCAAATGAACGTCACCTAGCAAAATACTACTTCTGAAAGTACCTGGATTTAAATGTACTTAAGTAGAGTGGTGGAAAAAGCACTAAATTATACACTGAACAAAAATATGAACTCAACAATTTCAACGATTTTACTAAGTTATAGTTCATATAAGGGAATCAGTCATTGTTCCACTCTTCTTCAATGGCTGTGTGAAGTTGCTGGATATTGGCAGATATTGGCAGGAACTGGAACACGCGATTCCACAGGTGAAGAAGCCAGAGTCCTGGGTTGGTGTGGTTACACGCGGGCTGTGGTTGTGAGGCCATTCGGACGTACTCCCAATATCTCTAAAATTTTGTTGGAGGCAGCTTATAGTAGAAAAATTATCATTTGATTTTCTGGCAACAGCTCTGGTGGACATTCCTGCAGTCAACATGCCAAGAGAAGACAATCCTGCTCATTATGACACTGGTATTTATTATATTTGAGTATATATGTTATCCAGAGAAACTAGGGTAAAGTGTCTTGCTCAAGGGAACATTGACAGATTTTTCACCTAGTCAGCTCAGGGATTTGAACTAGCTACCTTACGGTTACTGGCCCAACGCTCTTAACCGCTAGGCTACCTGCCACCCTATTGATGTCACATATGTGAGTGAGTTCCATTAATGAACAACAATTTAACCCTGCTGAATCGAACGAGGCATCGTCAAAAGCTGGTAACTCTGCTACAACCTATTAGCAGTCCAAATATCAATGCCTGGTTATGATTTAACCTCCAAGGAATGTGGGCTGCTAGCTGTGAGAGTGCAACACACACACGCACACTCTCTCTCTCTCTGCACAGCCACTTGATTTTGTAGCCACTTGATTTTGTGGTGGTTCGGGTTTCACTTGGGGCACTCCTCAAACTCTGCCCCCCTTTTCAGCATGCAGCACCTTACGCGCTAACGAGGCTACCCCTCAAACCCCGCCTTTCCCTCTTTCTATCTCTCCCTCCATCACTACAACTGTCATTAATAATTCTAATTCTGGCTATGGGGTGGAAAAGAGGTGGGTGAGGGTAACCCAGTACAAGCCAGCTGCCCCCTGGGCCCATGAGAGCGTTTCAAGGGTAGAGAGTCTGTGGAATATGAGGGCTGGGGGACCTTGTGCCAGGGGCCCATCGGAGCCTGAGAAAGGCTCAGTTCCTTTCTTACCCTGTACCCTACACTGAAAAAAACGAAGGGTGTTAAATGGGCCTTCCTCAGCTCTTAAGAACTCTAAAAAAAAAAAAAAAACTTTGAGTTAAGTGTGGGGTTCTTGACGTGGCATCTACAGATCTTCAGAATTCTAAAAGTTTCTTGAAATGTATGGAAGCCTGCAGATGTGTCCCTTTGATAGCACACTGCAAATTGGTCAGTGTTGTCTAGTGTTCACTTTCCAGTGTAACATTTACAGTTTTGATTCAGGAGTTTAATTAACACTGTAAAGAGTTCAATTAACACTCAGTGGTGTAAAATAACCCCCGTGTTGGTGTTAATAACTAGAGTTGAACAAAAACCATGCCTATCATTATCATATTTCCCAGCATGCTCTATTGCAGGTTGATTTTTTAGAAATGTCTGTTTAAATATCTATGCTTTTGCATGTACATTGATTAATTCATCTTATGCTACTCAAATATAAATAACATCCATTTTCCAATCTGTTACTTGGACTTATTGCACTCATTACTGAAACGGTTATTCCAATTTAGATGTGTAGGAGAGTCTCATGTCAACCTGGAAGTTATTCTGAATACAGGTTGCAGGTTGCAGTTGAAATATGCAAATAAATCTTAAAACCATACAGCTTCGCTCAGTACGTTTTTACGTTCTGGAATGTTCAATTGAACGGAAAAGGTACTGTACTGAACAACCAGTTGAAAAACGGGGAGGGGTTGGGTTGTGGGTTGGGGAACGCTGTCAGCATGGCCATTGCCCTTTAAATACATCACTCATTGCTTCAAGCCACACCTGGCCACACCTCCAAACGGGAGAAAACGCACCTCAAATTCTATTCAAGAACGTACAATGACGTTTTGGGGAACCGTATAGTTCAGTACAAACCATTCCGCAATGTAGCGAACGCTCAAGTGAACTGAACAAACCTAAGGCTATTCAAAAATGTCTAGTTTGGGATTTCTTTGCACGGTTCTTTAAAAGAACCATCCCATTTATGGTTCTTCAGAGCCCCTAAAATGGTTCCCCTATGGCATCGCTCTCAAGAACCTTATTGGTTCCAACTTGCAGTGTAGGGAGCCTCTTAAATACTACCAGTATTTCACTGATGTCTTTCACTGTGTCAAAACGTTCTGGACGGATCACTATTTCGCGGCAGACCAGTTGTACTTTCCATTTCAGATTTGTCAAGGTCTGGCTGCGGCTGTGTTTGTGGCTGACGACGGTGGTATTAAAAGCCAAAAATAACGGTCTTCCCTCTGTCCGGACAAACTAAAAAAGGAAGCTCTTCGTTGTGCATGCAGGAAGGATCAAATTAATCCTACAGACGAAGAATCATATACGGTATGTGCGTTTAGAATTTTTGGGAGGACAAACTTCATGAATCATTATAAAAAAGTATGGAAAGGAAATATCCCACTGGGCACACACTAGTTGAATCAACTCTGTTTCCACGTCATTTAAAATGAAATTACGTTGAACCAACGTGGAATAGACACTGAATTGAAGTCTGTGCCCAGTGGGATGAAATAAAAAAAAGTAGCAAGTATAATTGAAATAGAGAAGTGTGATGACATGCCCTTTCAATAATGACTACGCACATTTTTTTTAAAAGTATGGTTCTTCGTTGCAAGGGTTCACAGGAGAGACAGATAGAAGGAGAGAGGGATAGAGAGGGACATAAGGTATGAATGAAGTCTCTGTGGGCTCTGGGTCAGTAATGACATGCAAATAGAAGGTCTGAAGCCACAAATGAGAACGCAAACATTCCGGATTTGTGTTCCTCTGCCTGGGCTGTCAGTCAGCAGGGGGAAACTGCTGTAGGCCATTTCTACTCATCTACAAACACATCATTAACAGTGTCAGCGGTCATCCGAAATGTCAGTTACTCTTTCTCTGACTGGCTTTTTTTTTTAAGCCGAGTCTCACATTTAATATACTGTACAATAGCCTCAATTTGACAGTGACCTCGTTGAAATTAAGGAATTGAAGACAGTATTTTGTTATGTACGATGTAACATTAGCGTTGCTTTTTAAGATGTGCTTTGGTTTGTTGACTGGCAGTGATGGTATTTTCCTCCCAGTGTGGCTGTGTGTCTGTTGGGAAGCAGTGGGTAATGGGTGACACCACCATGTCAACACCTGTACCACAAATCACCGTGGCAACAACCGCATGCAGACAACAGCGCTGTGTATTGCAACACCATGTGCGCAGGGCTACGGCACAGCGGCAAATCCCAACCGACCCAGAGCCATTTACATTTGAGTCATTTGGCAGAAGCTTATCCAGAGGGACTTACAGTGGCGACTGTATACATATTCATACTGGTCCCCTCGCGTGGGAATCGAACCCACGACCCTGCCGTCGATTCCCACAGGGGACCAGTCTGGAACCAGTGCCATGGTTTTATTTTCCACTTCAGAGTAGAAACATATAATTGCGATGGCCCTGGTTTATGATTTCCAATAACTCAATGAGAGGGAATTTGTTCCAGAAGTCAATGCCACATGCCTTATCAGTAATAGCCCTGTGGAGAACAGAACATGGAGAATGGATGGAGGCAGATGGGGATAAGGGCATCTCCTCAAGCGTGTAGTGTATGACAACTTGGATCAGAACCACACAAACATCTTTGGTAAAGGCAAACATCTTTGATACAGAAACACAAGAGTCTTTCATGTGACCTTGTTATTGAGGTTAGTGAATTTATTGAGTCACATAAATATCCTATTTTAAGATAATAAGATTAATCTGTTGATTTGAATGATGCCAGTGTGCATTGCATCTGTGTGTGCATGTGTTTGTGTGTGTGAGAGTGTGGGTGAGCCAGACGGCAGAAGGCAATCACGCACACACACGCATACGTAGACACACACACAACGCAAACTGAGGAAATCAAGGAACTAAATAACCAAGGAACCACTTCCCACAAGACAATAATGACTGTTTTATGTTCCGGAGCTGGTCTCCGCCTGACCATGAGTCTGTTTCTTCTCCGTAGCACTAGTCTGTCACTGCGTCCCAAATGCACCCTATTCCCTACTTGGTGCACTACTTTTGACCAAGTCTCACAGAGCGCTGGTCATTAGTAGTGCCCTATATAGGGTATAGGGTGCCATTTCAGACGCATCCTGTGATTTCCCCCCTTGACTTCCTGCTATTGCTCTGCTCTGCCTGGCCCTGCCGCTCGCTCCACATAGCTGGCCTAGGCCCTCGTTCCGGCCTCGGAAAAAAGCAACACAACCTAGAAAAAAAGGCCGCAGATCAACTGATAATTGTGTCGTTTTGAATTTAAGCCCGGCAGGCAATGTTTGTGTGTGATGTTCATTCTCTCCCCATCTAAAAGTAGAAGGTCAATTCTAACCATAGTCATCCTTCTCTCTAGCCATTAAGATTGACTATATAAACAAAGTGCCTTTTTGTGAAAGAGGACACTGACTGTATGGTATAGCTGTGTAATCTTTTTTTTTTTTAGCTCAATAAGATTGCTGACTAACTTGGTGGAGCCCTACATATTGGTTCCCACCATATACGGTAGTTGAATATAAAGAGACCTATCGAGAGGGAGGGCAGAATATAAAAGGACAAATGGCGGATTCCATAATATCCTGTAGCGTAGCTCGACTGGCTGAACCACAGCCCAGGCTCTGGGTCTTATTGCTTTGGCTTTTCTATTACTAGTCCTTCTCTGTAATCAACGAAATGCAACGCAAAAATAGAAACACTATTCATATGTAATTTATTGCTCGTCTTTCCTATTTTGTTGCAGTAGCCATCATTTACAGAATAGAAAGAAGAAAGAAAGAAAAAAAGAAGTAAACAAATTACATTGAGGAATGTACCATTGGTTTGGCTTCCTGATTCTCACGGCCGGGGCTAGGCTGGGATGCTATGGGCTGGGATGCTATGGGCTGGGATGCTATGGGCTGGAATGCTATGGGCTGGAATGCTATGGGCTGGGATGCTATGGGCTGGGATGCTATAGGCTGGGATGCTATGGGCTGGGATGCTATGGGCTGGGATGCTATGGGCTGGGATGCTATAGGCTGGGATGCTATAGGCTGGGCGCACGGCACTGATGTGACGTGCTGTATCGTATATTAGAGTCAGTAGATTCCCCAGCGCTGCACTGTTCTCCTTCTCCTCTCGTTAGAAACACATCAATCTCCCTGTCCACCGACAGCCCAGACTGACACCCTGCCATTAACCCTTACCCTGCTGTTACAAACCCTTGCACACACTCGCACGCTTACATTTTCAGCCACTCACGCCACCAACAACAACGTAGAGGGAAAGTAGTGGATTTAGAAGGAAATAACAGCTTGTTCATAAATTAAGTTTAAAAGAAGTGGTTTGTGAAGAGAAATAACTTTTTTTCTGTTCTTGGCTGTGAATGTGGTCATTTGGGATTAAAGCGCCACTGAAGGCAATAAACAACTTCTCTGGTAGAAAGCAGTCCTATGTGGCATCGATATGAGTCAGAAACACTTATTCTAGTATCAAAATGTACGACAACGTGTAAACAGGCTAATTTTGTTGATAAAACTGTCCAAATCTGAGTTTTGTTAGTGAGTTCGTCATGACTTACTTGAGGGTTGGGTTTTTGATTTCGACATTTCGCTCACTTGCCCACTAACACAGGATACACAGCTGCAGGGATTGCGCTCTAGCCAATCATACCGCAGAACACAGAGACAGTGAGACAGACCTGCCTATCAGCGCAGAGGATCTGACTTTATTAACATAAGACAACATGCTGTAAAAAAAAGAAAAAAGGTAACTTGAGAAATACTGCACCCAACACCTTACCTTGATCAAATCAAATCCAATTGTATTTGTCACATGCACCGAATACAACAGGTGTAGACTTTACTGTGAAATGCTCACTTATGAGCACCCTTATGCTCACCCTTTCCCAACAACGCGGTAAGACAAATTTGATACAAATATAAGAGGAAATAGTAACACAATAACATAACAATAACGAGACTGTATACATGGAGTACGGGTCAATGTGCAGGGGTACGAGGGGGTTGAGGTGATATGGAGATAGGGGTAAAAGTGACCAGGCTATCGGGATAGATAATAAACAGAGTAGCAGCAGTGTGTGTGGCATCAATATGCATGTGTGTGTGTGTGTGTTTTGTGTGGCGTCAATGTGCATGTGTGTGTGTGTGTGTTTTGTGTGGCGTCAATGTGCATGTGTGTGTGTGTTTTTGTGTGGCGTCAATATGCATGTGTGTGTTTTGTGCGTGTGTGCGTATGTAGGGAAAGGGGTTAGTCAGTTGCACAACTGAATGCATTCACCCGAAATGGGTCTTCTGCATTTAATCCAACCTCTCTGAATCCTTAATCGATGTCCACGTCTTCAGCACCCGGGGTGCTGTTGTTATATGGGGGATAACTGCCTTGCTCAAGGGCAGAACAGAATACTTTTCCGCCTTGCTGGCTGGGAAATTTGAACCAGCAACCTTCCAGATTTTTTATTTTTTTATTTAACTAGGCAAGTCAGTTAAAGAACAAATTCTTATTTTCAATGTTGGCCTAGGAACAGTGGTTTAACTGCCTTGTTCAGGGGCAGAACAACAGATTTCTATCTTGTCAGCTCAAGGATTCGATCTAGAAACCTTTCGGATCTACTGGTCCGACGCTCTAGCCATTAGGCTACCCTGCCGCCCTGCAGATGACAGATTTCTATCTGGTCAGCTCAGGGATTCGATCTAGAAACCTTTCGGTTTTACTGGTCCAACGCTCTAGCCATTAGGCTACCCTGCCGCCCTGCAGATGACAGATTTCTATCTGGTCAGCTGCCGCCCTGCAGATGACAGATTTCTATCTGGTGAAACCTTTCGGTTTTACTGGTCCAACGGCTACCCTAGGCTACCCTGCCGCCCTGCAGATGACAGATTTCTATCTGGTCAGCTCAGGGATTCGATCTAGAAACCTACCCTGCCGCCCTGCAGATGACAAATTTCTATCTGGTCAGCTGGTAGAAACCCATCTACTGGTCCGACGCTCTAGCCATTAGGCTACCCTGCCGCCCTGCAGATGACAGATTTCTATCTGGTCAGCTCAGGGATTCGATCTAGAAACCTTTCGGATCTACTGGTCCGACGCTCTAGCCATTAGGCTACCCTGCCGCCCTGCAGATGACAGATTTCTATCTGGTCAGCTCAGGGATTCGATCTAGAAACCTTTCGGATCTACTGGTCCAACGCTCTAGCCATTAGGCTACCCTGCCGCCCTGCAGATGACAGATTTCTATCTGGTCAGCTCAGGGATTCGATCTAGAAACCTTTCGGATCTACTGGTCCGACGCTCTAGCCATTAGGCTACCCTGCCGCCCTGCAGATGACAGATTTCTATCTGGTCAGCTCAGGGATTCGATCTAGAAACCTTTCGGATCTACTGGTCCGACGCTCTAGCCATTAGGCTACCCTGCCGCCCTGCAGATGACAGATTTCTATCTGGTCAGCTCAAGGATTCGATCTAGAAACCTTTCGGTTTTACTGGTCCAACGGCTACCCTAGGCTACCCTGCCGCCCTGCAGGTGACAGATTTCTTGATTTATCTTAGATTAATTCTGACTATTTTGAGGAAGTGTTGTTGCTATGGTTTCTCAAGAGGGACAAGCAACAGTATAACCACTTTTTTTTTTTCAAGCAAAGGTCTATTAATAAGGGAGTATGTATACAAAGCACAGGCGTTCGCTTTTCGCCTAGCCGAGTTCTGCTAGGAGCAAACAGAACCTAATCTGCAGGCGTCTTAAGACAAGGTTTGTTCTTTCCCCCGAAATACATATTTTCCAAGTTGGGAAAGTATTGCACACACACACACACACACACACACGGCAGGACAAGATGCACCTGGTCTCTTTCCACAGTGGAACAGTCATGGTGACACTGAGCAGGTTACAGACACCGAGGCCTAATAACAACACCAGATTAAAGCCACGGAACCTGGGTGCGTAGAACTGCTGCACAGAAACACACCGCTCTCTGTAAAGCCTACACACTATAATGTCAATAAACTGGGCGACTATGTGAAACCAAACAAAGAAAGCTATGATTGCATCTAAGGCATTTACCACCCTCAGAGCAACGTCTAGGGCCATGACCTAACTGAAGGCTGTTTCATACTGTGGACTTAGTTACAGCAAGTGGACTTAGTTACAGCAAGGCGGTACTAGGGTTCTAGAAAGAGGGCAGAGGCTGGTATAGGTGCCTACTCACACATGCCCAACGAAGGCTCTCTCTCTCTCTCTCTCTCTGTCTCTCTCCTGGTTTCCGTTAACGTGGACCGTCTGTGTCCGATTAGACCTTGATGGCAATAACCAAGGCCTGTTTTGAAAAACACTCTCAAAGAGCCCTTGTGGAGAAAAAGCCGTTAAGGGAAAAGGATAAGTTATTATGACTCTGGTCTCCGAGCCCAGACCGCAGTGTGATTGTGTACGTGAGCGTTCATGTGCGGCCCACATGTGTTGTGTATACCCCTGAACACACTGTGATAGTTTTACAAAACTGACGCATCCTAGTATGTCTTCTACGGAGACATGGGAAAGGGGAAAGAGGAGACGAGGAGAGAGAGAGGAAGGGAGGATAAAAAGTGGATGAAGACGCATATCTCTAAATCAATTCTTACACCGAGAGATAGTTAATAGTTCAAAACAAAAAGGTACAAAAAAAAAAGAGAGGAGAGGTAGTAGGGTGGGTCTGTCTGTCTGTCTGTCTGTCTGTCTGTCTGTCTGAGCAGTGGTGTGGTGCTGAGAGGCCTTTACTGTCACCCCATGAACAGGACTCAGGACTATTGCATCATGGTTATCCCACTGTGATCAAGACCAGAGTGAGGGGGGAGGAGTTAGAAGGTCATCTCGGGGATCCTGAATGGCCAGCAGACACAGGTTCAAAATCATTTCAAATACTTTCTCTCGGTTTGATTGAGCTTGCCTGGCCTTAACGGACCAATCCAAATGGTCCCAAATCTGCAAACCCACTCTCATCTGGTACTCCAGACAGGCTACAGCAATGTATTTGAAATATTTCAAATATTATTTGAACCCAGATCTGATGTCCAGATGTCTGCAGCTGGACTGACTGTCTCTATGGGGTTATAAACAGACACCGCCATCCCCTGGTACAGTTCCATACACAGCCTGGGAAGTCAATGTGGCACTGTATGTGTGACGTGACACGTATAACATGTGTTAATAGTCTTTGGTCTCTGTGTTCCTTTTACACATATCGAAGTGTGTTCAGGTATGTGTGTTTTGAAAATCCATTGTGAAAATCCTTTGTATGGTGTCATGTTGTAGGTTTGACTGAGATATACAGTGTGTCTGTGTGTTTATGCCATGCTCATGTTCAGACCTCCATCTCCCGCTATATGTAATCCGTCTCTGAGGAGGGAAACACACAAAAGCTGCACCAAACAACATTTAAACCCCCGACTAGGGTTCAGTAACCTTCCACAAACATTCTCCCTCTAACAAAACATCTGCAAACAGACCAAGCTCTTAACCAACTCCGTCTCTCTCGCTGTCTGTCTTCTCTCAAACGCCAAAACACACTTGTGGGTGTCTTAGCCTTTTTGTTCCCAATGCTAACATTTTTAAAGGGGAACCACAGAGCCTGCCCCGGGGGCTGCTTCATGTCCGTTAGCATCATATAGCCTGAAAAGACCTTTATCTGAAAGCAGGAGAAAAGACTCCAGTCCTCTAGCAGACCGCTTGGCTTTACCACTCACTGTGGTTTCCCTGAAAAGATGAACAAACGGTCCTGTATAAAAGAAAAAACTAGCAGCTCTTTAATGAGCTCGCGACAGCTTAGTTTACGGTAACCTTTCCTCAACCAACCTGGCCCTGGTTCATAGGCCTAACGTTCAGGCTATAGTCAGTGTCTTTATTTTTTGACAAGGAAAAGCTTCATGGCTCTTGGGTGCACATATCTGTCTAGGTCGGCGTACGGGTTTGTGTGTTAAAGAAGGAGAGTAGAAAAGGGTTCTAGACAGAGATGGAGACAAATCAGGACGCCATTTCTGTTTCTAGCTATAGTTGAAGTCGGAAGTTTACATACACTTAGGTCGGAGTCATTAAACCTTGTTTTTCAACCACTCCACAAATTCTTGTTAACAAACTATAGTTTTGGCAAGTCGGTTAGGACATCTACTTTGTGCATGGCACAAGTCATTTTTACAACAATTGTTTACAGACAGATTATTTCACTGTATCACAATTCCAGTGGATCAGAAGTTTACATACACTAAGTTGACTGTGCCTTTAAACAGCTTGTAAAATTCCTGAAAATGATGTCATGGCTTTACAAGCTTCTGATAGGCTAATTGACATCATTTGAGTCAATTAGAGCTGTACCTGTGGATGTATTTCAAGGCCTACCTTCAAACTCAGTGCCTCTTTGCTTGACATCATGGGAAAATAAAATAAAATCAGCCAAGACCTCAGAAAACAATTGTAGACCTCCACAAGTCTGGTTCATCCTTGGGAGCAATTTCCAAACACCTGAAGGTACCACGTTCATCTGTACAACCAATAGTACGCAAGTATAAACAGCATGGGACCACGCAGCCGTCATACCGCTCAGGAAGGAGACGCGTTCTGTCTCCAAGAGATGAACGTGCTTTGGTGCAAAAAGTAGAAATCAATCCCAGAACAACAGCAAAGGACCTTGTGAAGATGCTGGAGGAAACAGTTACAAAAGTATCTATATCCGCAGTAAAACGAGCCCTATATTGGCATAACCTGAAAGGCCGCTCAGCAAGGAAGAAGCAAGCCACTGTTCCAAAACTGCCTTAAAAAAGCCATACTGCGGTTTGCAACTGCACACGGTGACAAAGATCGTACTTTTTGGGAAAATGTCCTGTGGTCTGATGAAACAAAAATAGAACTGTTTGGCCGTCATGACCATCGTTATGTTTGGAGGAAAAAGGGGCCGAAGAACACCATCCCAAACGTGTAGCACAGGGGTGGCAGCATCATGTTTTGGGGGATCTTTGCTGCACAAGGGACTGGTGCACTTCACAAAATAGATGGCATCATGAGGGAGGAATATGATGTGGATTTATTGAAGCAACATCTCAAGACATCAGTCAGGAAGTTAAAGCTTGGTCACAATTGTGTCTTCCAAATGGACAATGACACCAAGCATACTTCCAAAGTTGTGGCAAAATGGCTTAAGGACAACAAAGTCAAGGTATTGGAGTGGCCATTACAAAGCCCTGACCTCAAAATTTGTGGGCGAGCAAGGATGCCTACAAACCTGACTCAGTTACATCAGCTCTGTCAGGGGGAATGGGACAAAATTCACCCAACTTATTGTGGGAAGCTTGTGGAAGGCTACCTGGAGGCTACTTTGTGGAAGGCTACTTTGACCCAAGTTAAACAATTTAAAGGCAATGCTACCAAATACTAATTGAGTGTATGTAAACTTCTGACCCACTGGAAATGTGATGAAAGAAATAAAAGCTGAAATAAATAATTATCTCTACTATTATTTTGACATTTCACATTCTTAAAATAAAGTGGTCATCCTAACTGACCTAAGACAGGGAATTTGTATTTGGATTAAATGTCAGGAATTGTGAAAAACCGAGTTGAAATGTCTTTGGCTGAGGTGTCTGTAAACTTCCGACTTCAACGGTATATCAGGGGGTCCAGGACGTAAGCCTTTGCCCTTTAACTTACAAACCACAATGGGCACACCCACATACAGGACACGAGTGGGGTGAAACACCCCCATGTCTACCCCAATAACATATCCTTTAGAGTGCAACAGCTTGCACCACTGAGGGAGCGAGACATGGCCCGGCCACCAATGTTAGCATTCACAGGTCGATAATGAATAACGGGCTTTCTCTCTGAGGCTACGCAGCACAGCGCTAATGATAGCTAGCCACGAGATTACCACAGGTTAGATTGCAGAGGGCTAATGCAATCATACAGCAGTCCTAACAATAATTTAACCATCGATGAGATAATTCATCTCAGCCATTACCCAATTTTCATACAATGCAAACTTTAGCGGCTAGAGTCCCAAAGAACTTACAGCATAAACACTAACGCACATGCGCGCGCACACACACACACGTCTTACTATACTTGTGAGGACTTTTTGGGAACCAACAATTTATTCCCTTTCAAAATCATATTTTCCTTAACCCCTAAACCTAAACCTAACCCTAACTCTTAACCCTAAACCTAACCCTAACTCTTAACCCTAAACCTAACTCTTAACCCTAAACCTAAGCCTAACTCTTAACCCTAAACCTAACCCTACCCTACACCTAACCCTAACTCTTAACCCTAAACCTAACCCTAACTCTTTACCCTAAACCTAACCCTAACTCTTAACCCTTAAACCTAACCCTAACTCTTAACCCTAACCCTAACCCTAACTCTTAACCCTAACTCTTTACCCTAAACCTAACCCTACCCGAAACCTAACCCTAACTCTTAACCCTACACCTAACCCTAACTCTTTACCCTAACCCTAACTCTTAACCCCTAAACCTAACCCTAACTCTTAACCCCTAAACCTAACTCTAACTCTTAACCCTAACCCTAACTCTTAACCCTAACCCTAACTCTTAACCCTAACCCTTAACCCTACACCTAACCCTAACTCTTAACCCTAAACCTAACCCTAACTCTTAACCCCTAAACCTAACTCTTAACCCTTAAACCTAACTCTTTACCCTAAACCTAACCCTAACTCTTAACCCTAAACCTAACCCTTAACACCTAAACCTAACCCTAACTCTTAACCCTAACCCTAACTCTTAACCCTAAACCTAACCCTAACTCTTAACCCCTAAACCTAACCCTAACTCTTAACCCTACACCTAACTCTTAACCCTAAACCTAACCCTAACTCTTAACCCTAAACCTAACCCTACCCTACACCTAACCCTTAACCCTAAACCTAACCCTAACTCTTTACCCTAAACCTAACCCTAACTCTTAACCCTTAAACCTAACCCTAACTCTTAACCCTAACCCTAACTCTTAACCCTAAACCTAACTCTTAACCCTTAAACCTAACCCTAACTCTTTACCCTAAACCTAACCCTAACTCTTAACCCTACACCTAACCCTACCCGAAACCTAACCCTAACTCTTAACCCTACACCTAACCCTAACTCTTAACCCTAAACCTAACCCTAACTCTTTACCCTAAACCTAACCCTAACTCTTAACCCCTAAACCTAACCCTAACCCTAACCCCTAAACCTAACCCTAACTCTTAACCCTAACCCTAACTCTTAACCCTAACCCTAACCCTAACTCTTAACCCTAACCCTAACTCTTAACCCTACACCTAACCCTAACTCTTAACCCTAAACCTAACCCTAACTCTTAACCCCTAAACCTAACTCTTAACCCTAAACCTAACTCTTAACCCTAACCCTAACTCTTAACCCTAACCCTAACCCTAACTCTTAACCCTAACCCTAACTCTTAACCCTACACCTAACCCTAACTCTTTACCCTAAACCTAACCCTAACTCTTAACCCTAAACCTAACCCTTAACACCTAAACCTAACCCTAACTCTTAACCCTAACCCTAACTCTTAACCCTAAACCTAACCCTAACTCTTAACCCCTAAACCTAACCCTAACTCTTAACCCCTAAACCTAACCCTAACTCTTAACCCCTAAACCTAACCCTAACTCTTAACCCTACACCTAACCCTAACTCTTAACCCTAAACCTAACTTTTAACCCTTACCCTTGTTCTAACCCTAACCCTAGTTCTAATGCTAAACCTAACCTCCTTGTTGGTTTACCATTCTTGTGAGGACTTCTGGTACTCACAAGTATAGTAAAACATGTACACACACACACACCACAGGAGGCTGCTGAGGGGAGGACGGCTCATAATAATGGCTGGAACGGAGTAGATGGAATGGCATCGAACATATGGAAACTCTCTGTTTGATGTATTTGATACCATTCCAGAATTCCGCTCCCATCATTACCACGAGCCCGTCCTCCCCAATTAAGGTGCCACCAACCTCCTGTGACACCCACACACAGCACACTCCAGGCTAAATTACGCTACGGTTTATATAACCCACAAATTAATCAGAATAATATTGTTTTCCTTTCCTTTCATTAAAACAAAGGAGACCTCTTAAAAGCCAGGCATGTCTTCCCTGGGATGCGGTTGCCCTGCCCCGCAGGGTCTGACATTGTGTGTGTGTGTGTCTCTGTGTGTGTATAGGAGCAGTTAAGTGTGCAGTGCTGGGATGATCCGGGTCCAAGTGGTATTCCGGAATCCCAGTCCTATACCATTAATACCAGAGCAGTGGGACGGGGAGCAGCAAGAAAACACACAA
The DNA here is from genome assembly GCF_045791955.1 of Oncorhynchus clarkii lewisi. Taxonomy (NCBI): domain Eukaryota; kingdom Metazoa; phylum Chordata; class Actinopteri; order Salmoniformes; family Salmonidae; genus Oncorhynchus; species Oncorhynchus clarkii. The sequence continues at coordinate 39,490,391 of NC_092150.1, forward strand.
GTGGACTGTTATTCCTGGCTGATTAAAACCTGACAAAGTCTGGAGTGTTTGGAGGAGAGAGGAGAAAAGGGGTGTAGAAAGATGGAGAGAGAGGAGAGGTGGACAGGGGGGGGGGGGGGGCAGACAACATGGAGAGCAGGATTGTAAAGCAGGAAGTTTCTCTCTTTTAATATCACTTAAGACAGATTTTGGAGCTACATACTGTGTGCATAGCCCTTCAGCCTACTGTACTACTCAGCTAGAACAGGGAAGATGAGAGATAACGGCCTAACGTAGCATACTGTCATATATCACAGACCCTTCTCTCACCCATGTCATACCTTACCTCTTATCACGCCCTTATTCCACATCAAGCCCCTATTGCTGGTCATCAAGCTGACTTTTGACTCACACACACACACACACACACACACACACACACACACACACACACACACACACACACACACACACACACACACACACACACACACACACACACACACACACACACACACACACACACACACACACACACACACACACACACACACACACACACACCAGCCTCTGACCTGCCTGCCTGTCAGCACATCAAAGGCTCCTTTGTCACTTTGATAGCCTGCCCCAGCCTCCACGGGAGGGTGTCTACCTAACAAGCCGAGCCCATGCCGGCAGCCCCGAGCTGGGGCAGGATGAGAACAATGTCCCCCTCCTGCAGCCAGCCATGGAGGACCGTTCAAAGACACTTCTAATGAAATCCCTGTCTCCCTCCCCAGGCCTTTCACCACTCACCCTCGCTCTCTCTCTCACACACACATACATACATACATACATACACACACACACACACACACACACACACACACACACACCTCCCTCTCCCCTCCTTTCCTCCATCACTATCGTTTGTCCTTCAAGGATCCATTTATTTCAAATCACTGGATATCAGGGAGGAGGACAAAGGAAGATTCCTATTGAGCCTCTCTCCCTCTCTCGCTCTTATTCTCCCTCTCTCTCTCGCTCTTATTCTCTCTCTCTCTCTCTCTCGCTCTTATTCTCTCTCTCTCTCGCCCTCTTGTTCTCTCTCTCTCATCCCCTCTCTCTCTCTCTCACTCTCTTGTTCTCTCTCTCTCTTGTTCTCTCTCTCTCTCACTCTTGTTCTCTCACCCTCCTCTCTTGTTCTCTCTCTCTCTCTCTCTCTCTCTCTCTCTCTGCAGAGTTGGAGGAGTTGGGTTAAGGAGAACAAGAGAGAGAACCACGTTTTGATTCGGGCTTTAGCTCAGGCTTTTCATAACAAGCACCCAAAGCAGAGTGTTTACGGGAAAGCAGAATGTTTTTTGTGAGAAGGGGGCTCGAGGAGTGAGGAGAAGGTTATGAAATGCCAATGACGCTTCTCCTCTGTTGTTCGTCCATTATGCATGTCTGTCCTGACCATCGAGACCACGGCAAACAACTGGAGAGAAATCATTTTTTAACTCAAACCATTTCGCCTCCTCCTCCTCTTCTCCTCCTACTCTTCCTCACCTAAGTAGAGATCTGACTGTTTGTGCTTCTCTCAGACTCGCCCATTTAAGCGAGAGAGAGAGAGAGAGAGAGCGAGAGAGTTTCTACTTTCCAACATTCATGTTGAGTATTGACTCTTTTTTTTCCCCTACTTGTCTCCAACTCTCATTAACTCCCTGTCAGTAAAGCATGCTGTTGATGACGGATGGCTTTGTGTTTAATGTCTTTGTGTTTAATGTCTTTGTCAACACCTTGAAGAGGCAGTGGGTGTTGTGAGGAATGAGCCTGAGTAGAGCAGGAAGGTGATTCCTCCTGGGGGGCTGCATGGGGTTAATTACGTCAAGCTTGGTCCCGACTCAGACCTGGAGTTCAAATAGTAGTTGTTTTCTTTCAAATACTTTGTGTGTTTGACCGAGGCTACCTGGAGTGCCCGATGGGTGGGGTTTGAACTTTTTGGGACTCCTCAATTGGTTCCAATGCGCCCGGCCAACTCAATTAAGCACAGATTAAGTATTTGAAAGGAAACAGATCCTATTTGGGTCTAAGGTATGTTCAAAGATATGTGACAGGAAGCACTTCTGATTAGACTATTGCCTGAGCTTGGTCTGGTAGATCCCCCTCTGGAGGCGAATAATGCTTTTAAGCTACGTCTGAAACCATAGAGGGCACAAACACACACACTTGAGGTCTTCACGGGTCCGGATCGGAAATTCTTAACTTGTCTCTCAGGTCCCTGTCGGGTCCTGTTTGTCATCGGGTAGACCCAAATGGACCGGACCATGGCTCTGTATAGTCTACGGCACATTTATTTTACACTAATAAGGTGAACTTATGGAAGGCATAGCCAACATATAAAGGCATATATGTTAACCAGAAGAGCAACTAGGCTGATAAACATCATTTTTTTGCCACTCTGGTCCAATCAGGTCTGGTCTAGGTCAAATTGTCTTCGGGTCCATTCGGGTTTGGGTCTAATTGGTCTCGCGTCTATTTTTAACCTGTGGAGAACTCTAACACACACACACACACACACACACACACACACACACACACACACACACTACACATCAAAGTTTATGTGTCACGTGCACAGAATACAGTGGGGGTTAACGGTCCTCTCCCGTCTCCCCTCTCCATCTTCCGTTTCTCCTCTCTCTTTTCCACTCTTCCCTCTCTTTTCTCCCAGCTTCCCTCTCGCCTTCCTTTCTTCCCTGTGGGATTAGCCTAGCAGGAAGCCAGCTTTCCGTCACTCTCTCTCTTTTGTGTGACACTCACACTGCTCCCAGCAGCCTCTCTGCCCCAGCGGCCAGCCTCACAATCGGGTTAAACATTCCGAGAGGGACGCTACGGCACTGGTGTCACATCCACTAAACCTTCAACCTCCACCCTGTTCAAAGACTACAGCACTGGGGTCAGAGGTGGCCCACAGACGCGGAGGGAAACATGTGTGTGGGTAAAGCAGAGTATGTGTTTGTAAGAGTGAAGCGGTACCACACGTGTGCCAGTGTGTATGGAAAGAAAGGTAAAGATCGAGAACAGTTTCATTCCCGAAATTAAAAAGTGCTGTCCAACCAGAGGTACATGCAGCTGGGGCTAGGGCTCTTATCATACCGGTCACCCAATGAAGCCAGGCTACTCCACGATCTCTAATCACCTAGGGAGAGAGAGTCACTAGCCCCCTTCACTAGGGCTGCCCGATTCATCGAATTCACATCGAAATCGCAATATTTATATGTGCAACAGCCATATTCCAAGAGATCCACATCGCACGCAATATTCTGAAACGCATCTCAGACGCGTGCAACGTCTGTTTTTATAGTTTACTCTGTCTTTTTTCCTCCTCTTGTGGCTGCTTCCCACACACACACACACACACCAAGCGCCACCGGGTCACTCAAGCAGCACAGTTCCACCTCCTGGCTATTAGATTCACTAGAAGTGTTCATGCTTTTCTGTTAGGTCAATGCAGTCAACCGATTGCTCCAAAAACGAATGAGGCTGCGTTCCACGTTGCTTCTTAATAGAAGTCATTCCGTTTCGATGATTACAACATTTCACACAAGTGTTTATCGTTATTGTCAAATCGCAATCGCAATTCGATGTTTCTCCCAAATCGTGCAGCCCTACCCTTCACAAACCTCTATGAGCAGAATCCTGCTGAGGTAACCAGGGAACATTCAGTAAGCTGCACTGAGGGCTTCATACTAAGGCCAAGGATATACTGTACTGTACATACAGTTGAAGTCGGAAGTTTACATAGACCTTAGTCAAATACATTTAAACTCAGTTTTTCACAATTCCTGACAATTAATCCTAGTAAAAATTCCCTGTTTTAGGTCAGTTAGGATCACCACTTTATTTTAAGAATGTGAAATGTCAGAATAATAGTAGATAATTTTTTATTTCAGCTTTTATTTCTTTCATCACATTCCCAGTGGGTCAGAAGTTCACATACACTCAATTAGTACTTGGTAGCATTGCCTTTAAAATTGTTTAACTTGGGTAAAATGTTTCGGGTAGCCTTCCACAATAAGTTGGGTGAATTTTGGCCCATTACTCCTGACAGAGCTGGCGTAACTGAGTCAGGTTTGTAGGCCTCCTTGTTCGCAAATATTTTTCAGTTCTGCCCACAAATTTTCTACAGGATTGAGGTCAGGGCTTTGTGATGTCCTTTCCAATACCTTGACTTTGTTGTCCTTAAGCCATTTTGCCACAACTTTGGAAGTATGCTTGGGGTCATTGTCCATTTGGAAGAGCCATTTGCGACCAGGCTTTAACTTCCTGACTGATGTCTTGAGATGTTGCTTCAATATATCCACATAATTTTCCTCCCTCATGATGCAATCCATTTTGTGAAGTGCACCAGTCCCTTTTGCAGCAAAGCACCCCCACAACATGATGCTGCCACCCCCGTGCTTCATGGTTGGGATGGTGTTCTTCGGCTTGCAAGACTCCCCCTTTATCCTCCAAACATAACGATGGTCATTATGGCCAAACAGTTCTGTTTTTGTTTCATCAGACTAGAGGACATCTCTCAAAAAAGTACCATCTTTGTCCCCATGTGCAGTTGCAAACCGTAGTCTTGCTTTTTTATGGCGGTTTCCGAGCAGTGGCTTCTTCCTTGCTGAGCGGCCTTTCAGGTTATGTCGATATAGGACTTGTTTTACTCTGGATATAGATACTTTTGTAACTGTTTCCTCCAGCATCTTCAAAAGGTCCTTTGCTGTTGTTCTGGGATTGATTTGCACTTTTTGCACCAAAGTAAGTTAATCTCTAGGAGACAGAACATGTCTCCTTCCTGAGCAGTATGATGGCTGCGTTGTCTCATGGTGTTTATACTTCGTTACTATTGTTTGTACAGATGAACTTGGTACCTTGGTACCTTCAGATGAACTTGGTACCTTTGGAAATTGCTCCCAAGGATGAACCAGACTTGTGGAGGTCTACAATTTATTTTCTAAGGTCTTGATTTCTTTTGATTTTCCCATGATGTCAAGCAAAGAGGCACTGAGTTTGAAGGTAGGCCTTGAAATACATCCACAGGTACAACTCCAATTGACTCAAATGATGTCTAGCCTATCAGAAGCTTCTAAAGCCATGAGATTATCTTCAGGAATTTCCCCAAGCTGTTTAAAGGCACAGTCAACTTAGTGTATGTAAACTTCTGACCCACTGGAATTGTGATACAGTGAATTATAAGTGAAATAATCTGGTTTGTAAACAATTGTTGGAATAATTAATTGTGTCATGCACGAAGTAGATGTCCTAACCGACTTGTCAAAACTATAGTTTGTTAACAAGAAATCTGTGGAGTGGTTGAAAAACGAGTTTTAATGACTCCGACCTAAGTGTATGTAAACTTCCGACTTCAACTGTATACAGCCCATAAAAGCACAGTTGGTTGTATCAAGCTACTGTGGCCTCCATCAGCCCCGCAATTTAATATTATTGGTTAGGAAGGCAGGCGTGGTCGGGTAGGATTTAGTGTGGCAGAGCCCAGGGAAGCCCAGGTAAGAGCTCTCCCAGAGTGGGGTAATATAACCTCAGGAGATGTCAGGAATGACTTACATTCGGATTCAAGCTCAACTGCATGAGAAGCACATGTTTCATTTGAAGTGCAAGAGTGAGAGCGAGAGAGAGAGAGAGAGCCAAAGGCAGAGAGAGAGAGCGAGAGCGCTATGCTAAATTTCAGCTCTAATCTAGTGTGGGGAAAGAGAGGACGGAGGAGAAACAAAAGGAGGACAGAAGTGTGGGAGGAGGGGGAGATGACGGATAGAAAAGTTCATATCCCAAACAAATGAGTACAGAGCGGTGCCCTTGGGATCTTTCTCTGACACTAATCCCCCACCTGGCCTGTCCAACACACACACACACACACACACACACACACACACACACTGCCAGACAAAGGCGGTTCAGTGTAGTGGTCCCTGCTGTCCTTGATTCTTGGAGGAGATAAGTTCTTTAGTAGCACCTCTGATTCTCCCATGGGGCTTTGCTGCTGCTCTCCCACTCCTCTATGGCCTAAGCGCAGTATGGAACGCCAATAGAAAGGTTGTGTGTGTGTGCTGTGCGACTGCAGGATGTACCTGGTGAATTAGCCAGATGGGGCTTAGACAGAAAGCGGCGAGCCGAAAGGTCCCTCTTTGCTTCACCCCGCTCTCAGCCTCTCAGGCTTAGTTTACACAAGAAGGTCATTTTAATCAGGCGAATGCCAGGCAACCTAATCTGCAGGTCTTTGCTTGAGCATAAACAGAGGATATCATTTGGCACAGAGTGGCTCAGATACCAGTAGTCATGGAAAAGTAATTTAGTGAACCTGACCTTGAGACCCAAATCCCTTCCTGGCCTCTCTAGCCTCCTAGCCTCTACCCCCTGCTCGTCTCACACTCTCTCTACTGGAGTAGGGGACAAGTAGGACGAAAGTAACACTTATTTTCTAATTACCCAAGAGATTTATAGAGCTAGAGACAACATATTTTATGACTAACAACTTATACATGTCCTCTACCATTATCACCTGTAATTTCATTTCTCGGGTAAATGAGTTGATATTAAATAGACCGAGAACAGAACTACTGCAACGTTACTTTTGTACCTGCTGGTGTGGTGTGAGTAACACAGCCTTGGGACAGAAGTAACAGCTGGTGAGAAGTGCACAATATCTGTCTTTTATCCATGTTTCAGGTTTGTAATGTTCGTTACTTTCAACAAATGTACTATCAGCCACGATGTCATGTTTGTGTTGATTTGTATAATTAATGCCATAGTATAATTATATGTATAAATAATGCCATAGGTTCAGAATTTATGAAAAGGAACCACACATCAACATCGCAGTGTTGCGCAAACCACAATATTTTGCCTTTAATATTAAAATTGGATTAGAATAGATCACATAATAGCTACATTAACCATAATTGTCTCATCTCACTTTAATGGGAATGTAGTAGGGTATGTTTTTCACCATTGTCACTGACTATTCATGCTTAGCCCTACCAATCTGGTTAGAGCGTTGGGCCAGTAACCCGAAAGGTTGCTGGATCCAATCCCCGAGCGGACAAGGTAAAAATCTGTCTGTGTCTTGATAGAATAAACATTTGAATTCTCTTCTCAAACGGAAAACTCATCATGCATTTCACATTTCCATGGCTTGACACAAGGTAATTGACTCCCAGAATCATAAAAGATATCTATTTTTTTGATCACTAACCTGTCGATAAAAGCTTACCGTGTGTGAGAAGTCGATCCATAAAGTCAATTGATTAAGGCATTCTAATGTCCTATATCATTTTCAAACATTCAGCCACTTGTTGATATTTTGCTAACATTACAAAAGCAATATGAACTAGAGGAGACAATGGCCTCTGCTTAATCTTGACATGTATTTGATTCCAGGTTATCAGTTAACACGGCGTTACTTTCGTCCCTCCCGTCTCTCCTGTAACTTCTCCCAGGCTAACGCCAAAGACTGCTGTCATTTAGTCACTAGACAGGGTTAAGAAAATGTGGAACCTTAAACAATTAAACACAAATCTACAACTGAAAAACACTTCCGGGTCCATCTTTTTTTGTTGTACTTACATCGCTCGAAACCACTTTTTGTTGATAACTCTGCAAAACATTTTTATTTATTTTTTTGCAGGGAGCTTGTCCTCATTAGGAACATGCTGACTTCACTGCGTCATTCTATCTGAGGAAATGGGCATGTTACTTTCGTCCCAGCTCTCCCCTACTCATGATCCTAGTTCGTGCTTAAGAACATTATTCCAGCAGTGCGGGAACGCGTCGCTGACCTACCTTCGGAAACTATAGGAGTTCTCATACTCAAACATACACGTATGCATGCACACACACACACACACACACACACACACACACACACACACACACACACACACACACACACACACACACACACACACACACACACACACACACACACACACACACACACACACACACACACACACACACACACACACACACACACACACACACACACCCACACTACCACCAAAACCAATCAGATTCTATGTTCTAAGATTGAATCCTGTGGATGCCAGAGTGGAAGGGAGAGCAACAAACATCCCATTTCTCACGTGTCCGTGTGTCAGAGACTCAGAGTCAGACTAACGGATGAATGAGCAGACAGACCCAGACCCTTCCCAAACACAGGGGGCTTACCCAGACCCCTACACCCCAGATCCAGCACTGCCTAGGAGTGGGAAAGACATAACTCAGGACCCTGCCTGTTGTCTAGCGCATGTGTGTGTGGGGTGTACGTGTGTGTGTGCACTCTGTGCACTACCGTCCTGGTTAGACTCTCAGGGCTGTTTTGCTAGTCCTGCGTTACCTATACTCCCAGTGGAGAAAACATGCCGGGGACACTGGTTAATGAGCTTTACTGAGATTCGCTCTCTGTCTTTATGTCTGATAGAGACGAACTCTCTCTCGTCTCAGTCTCCTCTGTCCCATTCCCTCGGTCTCCTGCCTTGCTACTACTGTCCGAAACGTTGTCTGTCTTCATCTGACTGATAAGGTACTCTTACCTATGGCACACACACACACACAGTTTTGGGCTGTGTTTCCCAGGTCTCTGCCAGGAAGCACAGCCGCCAGGGCGGTCTTGTTATCATCGTGTCTGATTTCTGGTGTTTCATAGTGGAGGAGAGGAGAGGCAGAGAGGTGGGGGGGAGAGGAGAGGGAGAAAGTGAGAGAGGAGGAGAGCTGGCCGGCCAGCCTGCCTGTCTGAGCGCTCCAGAAAGCATACCATTAGCCTCTCTCTCCAGCCAGAGCCCTTGCTAATGAAAAGCAGAACTCTTTTACATCTCAGAAATAACACCGACACATCTATCATTTATTACAGGAACCCCCCCACCCCCTCAGCCCCAGTTAACACTTCGTAGGCACTACCTGTTGCTGTGGAAGGATGTTGGAACCATAGAATAAGAATCACCACATTTGAGTCATTTAGCAGACGCTCTTATCCTGAGCGACGTACAGGAGCAATGAGGGTTAAGTGACTTGCTCAAGGGCACATTGACAGATGTTTCACCTAGTCAGCTCAGGGATTCAAACCAGCCACCTTTCGGTCACTGGCCTAGCGCGCTTAACCGCTAGGGTACCTGCCACCCCACTATTTCTATGGTTACGACTAATTTATATATACAGCTATTATATATATATATATATATATATATATATATATATATATAATAGCTGTATATATAAATTAGTCGTAACCATAGAAATAGTATATATATATATATATATATATATATATGGGAGAAAGAGAGAAGGGAAAACATTTAAACAAATTGGTTACGCTACAAAGACGCTCTCTCTGAAACGCTTGTCCAGAGATAGTTGTAAATGGCAATAATGTTTTTGTAACTCTACAGGGTAGAGGTTGACGGACTGACGGCTATGCCCGAGACAGTGACAGACATCGTTCTCTGTCCGTTTTTACAATGCTGATTCCACCACATTTGTATGGAGGAAAGTACTGTCGTTAGATACAATTAAGAGAATACTTATTGTTTTTAGGGTAGTTCCATCCCTTTCATCATCTTATAACTCAAGGTAGGGGTTCTCTTGGTCTTGGTACAGTTTAGCTAGGAGCGTAAACTATGCTTTTGGGAGTCTGGTGGCCATTTCTCTACACCTCTATGCAATCTAAATTCATTTATCAGCTGGTGTAAAGGGGTGAAGGGGTAAAATTTCCCATCTGCTTAATACAACACTTAGAAGAGAGCTTCTCACTATAAATCAGCTGTCCAGGAGACGTTTCCTTCTACGATGAAGAAAACACAGAGGAGAGTTACACGGAACCCAAACCTGCTGCGCGCGAGCGCCATCGTGCATAAATGTATTTTGTCCCCCCACACCAAACGCGATCACAACACGCAGGTTATAATATCAAAACAAACTCTGAACCAATTACATTAATTTGGGGACTGCTCGAAAAGCATTAAACCTTCATGGCAATTTAACTAGCTAGCTTGAACTTTCTAGCTAATTTGTCCTATTTAGCTAGCTTGCTGTTGCTAGATAATTTGTCCTGGGATGAGTTGTTATTTTACCTGAAATGCACAAGGTCCTCTACTCTGACAATTAATCTACACATAAACGGTCAACCGAATCGGTTCTAGTCATCTAGACCTTCTAGGCTTTTTATCTTGACATTATATTGCGATTGGCAACTTTCATAAAGGTACTTCGTCTTTCAGTCACCCATGTGGGTATGACCAATGAGGAGATGGCACGTGGGTACCTGCTTCTATAAACCAATGAGGAGATGGGAGAGGAAGGACTTGCAGCGCGATCTGTGTCAGAAATAGAACTGACTTCTATTTTAGCCCTTGGCAACGCAGACGTTCGTTGGCGCGCGCGAGCAGTGTGGGTGCAATAACTGAATAATACAGATTTCTACATTTATTTTGAATCGCTCGCACACACGAGCGGTGTTGTCAGCCTGTTAGAGAGTCTGATTAGGGAAAGAGCAAGAGTATAACAGAGACTGGGTTTGGGTGGCATTCAGATTTCCATACCTTGATACTTTGCCTGTTCTATCCCGGGATTTATACTATTGCCTATAATTGTATTTATTTTTATTTAACTAGGCAAGTTAAGAACACATTCTTATTTACAATGACAGCCTAGGAACAATGGGTTAACTGCCTTGTTCAGGGGCGACATTACAGATTTTTACCTTGTCAGCTCTGGGATTTGCTCTAGCAACCTTTCAGTTACTGGCCCAACGCTCTAACCACTACACTACCTGCCGCCCCGAAAGGGGCACATTTTCTTTATTTTTTTAAACATTTGGAGCAAAAACAATGTAACTTTGTACAGTTTCTGACCTAAACTATACAAGAATACAATTAAATAAAAAAATGCTACTCACAGTTTGCTGCACTCACAAAACAAATATTAGCCAGCAAGGCTCTTGATCCAGGAGGGGATTCTCTGGTGTTTGCAAGTGAATGCTTAACTTTTTTAAAGAAGCTAACCACTTAGCTAGATAGCTAACTAACTAGCTACTAAATTAGCAAACCAAATGCACAACCGCAGAGTATTTAGCACATTTTAGACAGTTAATGTAACAGTTACAAGACAATTAGCTGTGAATTTCATTCTGTAATAAGATCACCGGCCACATGCTGCATGACAGTGAGTGACTGACAAGGCTCCGGTCTCTGGTCGTTGTGTGCATGTAAACAAACACCACATGACACGACACGGAGGGCTGCCATAAGCAACATAATAATGTGACAGATGAAATTAAGAACACAAATGTTCTTTCTCTCCTAACGTCTTGCACAAGTTGACTGCAGGTATGTACTTAAAAAGTAGCTACAATTATTCAAATGTGTTAGAAAAATTGTTTTGTTGGTTTAAACAGTATTGGCGGTATTGAAAAACAATCCCATGGCTTTTTCCAAATACCCCAGCATACGGTATACGGCATACTGCCCAAGCCAAATTGAGACAGTCGAAGAGAGAGGGAGAGGGAGGGAGGGAGAGAGAGAGAGAGGGAGCGAGAGGGTGTGTAAGAGAGAGTAGTGAGAAATTTGGAGAAAGAACAATAGTATATTAGAAAGTATGACAAAGAGAGGGAGGGAGAGAGAGATCGAAAGAGCTTGTGACGAAGCACTGGTGTCTTTTGACCCTCTCGCTGTGGTGGTGAGGGAGGAGGGGGCAGGGGGTGTGCAAGGTTTGTTATGGAACACCTGCCTCCACTTAACCCTTCTCAGGCGTTCTGCATGAGCTGCCTCTTTCAGCCCTCTCTCTCCGGTCCCCGTTCTGCCCCCATTCATGCATGGGGCGTCCCGCAGGCACAGGGGCCTCTGTCCCTCTCCTTCCCAAACACCAGGCCAGCTGGGGGCCTTTAGGACTGGGGTTGGCCCTGGGGATGGGGCTGAGACTGAGGCAGCCACCCCAACACTCCCACAGCCAGTCAGCCACCATCTGCATTCATGTCACACTAGTCCAATCCCCCAACATACATTGGCAAAGACTGGGGCAGAAATACAAACACACACACACACACACGAATACCCACAAACACCAATACACACCACCAATACCCACACATACATCCCCAACCCCAGCCCAACTGATCGTTATGCCAATCAAGGGTGTCTGTTAGGTCAAGAGTTATTCACATCACATTAGAGGACATGGGGTTCTTCTATTCAGGACCCACCACAGGCAAGGCCCCCCTTTCCCCACGCCTCGTAAAAGACTGGCCCCTCTCCTCACCCCCTTCCTCTCACCCTGACTCTCCCTCTTCCCCCCAAATCCCTGCTCCCCTAAACTCGCTTTCCTTTCCCCCTCTTTTTCTCTTCTCCCCTGGGCCCTCTCCTCTTTCCCTTTGACCATGAACCATAGCTGCAGTGTTCCCTGGTCCAATTACTCTGATTACCCATGTCTACATTAGGCACCGCCCCCTGTCCCTGGTAATGGCTTCTCTGGGGTGGCTATCCCTAAACTGTGTGTGGTAGTTCTCATCACTAGGTTTGTTTAATATGGTGTCTGAGCCTGAGAAGAGGCTGTATTACCGCTGACAGACAGTCCCCATTGGGCTCTCTCTCTCTCTCTCTCTCTCTCTCTCTCTCTCTCTCTCTCTCTCTCTCTCTCTCTCTCTCTCTCTCTCTCTCTCTCTCTCTCTCTCTCTCTCTCTCTCTCTCTCTCTCTCTCTCTCTCTCTCTCTCTCTCTCTCTCTCTCTCTCTCTCTCTCTCTCTCTCTCTCTCTCTCTCTCTCTCTCTCTCTCTCTCTCTCTCTCTCTCTCTCTCTCTCTCTCTCTCTCTCTCCTTGCATCATTGACTCACCCGAGTGCTCCAGCTGCTTTCAATGGTCTGAGAATCTCTATTCGCTTTCCTTGAAAAAATACTTGAAAAACACAAAGAATGCAGTTTTAGTTTAAACATAACCAGTATTATCAAAGAGTAGGTGCTAAGTAAAACGAAACAGCTTTATTCTCTTACCGGCAGTTTGAGAAATAGCAACGCACAGTGATCTGGCTGATTCAGGAGCTTTTTGTTGGAGCGAGTTACACAAATACACTACAGTAGTCACTCAGTACTATGAACATTCTTCAACTTTCAACCGTTCAATGCCAAAGAATTCACAACTTTCTCAGAACTCCTTAACCTTTTACTGCAGTGGGTTAAGTCAGGGCCACACAGAGTGTTTCTTGGTAGTCCTAAACAAATCGACTTTGAAACAAAAGTATACACCTCAGACACATGGTCCTGGGCTTAAACAAAAGAAGACATCTGTACCATGTCAGATAGAGTTGAAATGTATTCAGTTTTGCGTACCAATGTTACATTTTGTATATATCACGGAAAACTGAAATATAACAAAACCATTTGACTTTTTTTTTTAGTTTATTAATTATGAAATGATTAAAAAGATGAATAACATCCCTCCCATGAGGCTACTATGTAACTTGACTGCAGAAAAAGGGCTACAGAGCCTTTATCAATTTTACACTCGTACCCGTACAGGACTACGGGTTGACAATGGCATATTTGGGCACCGACAAGAGCCTAAATTGAGAACACATTGGCTGTACAATAACATGCTATAAATTATGGCAGAGTTCTGGTTCTGTGCTTCACAGCGCTGTGTGGGTTTTGACTGACAGCCATTCAGAACTTTCGCACAGCACGCGTCAAAAAGTCGCTCACATCCCTCCTGCTAATTGGACAACTTTTGCACACCAACAAGTTGTCTGAGTGAGGGAAATGCTGTAAGTTAAGAGGACTGTAATGAGTGTCCTCCTCCTCTTTTGACGAAGAGGAGTAGTAGGAAGGATCGGAGGACCAATGTGCAGCGTGGTAAGTGTCCATTTTAATATATAAAACTGAACACTATAAAAATACAAAATAACACCGTGAACGAACAAACAAAAATCGAACCAGTCCCGTGTGGTACAGGCACAGGAAACAATCACCCACAACTCAAAGGTGAAACCAGGCAACCTCAGTATGGTTCTCAATCAGGGACAACGATTGACAGCTGCCTCTGATTGAGAACCATACCAGGCCAAACACAGAAATCCCAAATTATAGAAAAAAGGACATAGACAACCCACCCAACTCACGCCCTGACCATACTAAAACAAAGACATAACAAAATACCTAAGGTCAGAATGTGACAAGGGCTCTATGTATTTTGAAAGATGAAATGTTGTAGATTGTAATAAATACCGCTTTAACGGCATACAAGCAAGCCAAACACCCGTGAGTCCTTAACGTGCACTTCACATTTCCATAGCAAAAACCTACAGTTGAAGTCGGAAGTTTAAATATACCTTAGCCAAATACATTTAAACTCAGTTTTCACAATTCCTGACATTTAATCCTAGTAAAAATTCCCTGTCTTAGGTCAGTTAGGATCACCACTCTCCAGCAGGTGTATCTCACTGATCATCCCTAAAGCCAACACCTCATTTGGCCGCCTTTCCTTCCAGTTCTCTGCTGCCTGTGACTGGAACGAATTGCAAAAATTGTTGAAGTTGGAGACTTTTATCTACCTCACCAACTTTAAAACATCTGCTATCTGAGCAGCCTACCGATCGCTGCGGCTGTACATAGTCCATCGGTAAATAGCCCACCAAATTTACCTACCTCATCCCCATACTGTTTTTATTTATTTACTTATTTACTTTATTTATTTACTTTTCTGCTCTTTTGCACACCAGTATCTCTACCTGCACATGACCATCTGATCATTTATCACTCCCGTGTTAATCTGCTAAAATTTTAATTATTCACCTACCTCCTCATGCCTTTTGCACACAATGTATATAGACTCATTTTTTTCTACTGTGTTATTGACTTGTTTATTGTTTACTCCATAACTGTTCACACTGCTATGCTTTATCTTGGCAGGTCAGAGTTGTAAATGAGAACTTGTTCTCAACTAGCCTACCTGGTTAACTAAAGATAAAAATAATAATAAAAAAAAAACACTTTATTTTAAGAATGTTAAATGTCAGAATAATAGTAGAGAGAATGATTTCAGCTTTTATTTCTTTCATCACATTCCCAGTGGGTCAGAAGTTTACATACACTCAATTAGTATTTGGTAGCATTGCCTTTAAATTCTTTAGCTTGGGTCAAATGTTTTGGGTAGTCTTCCACAAGCTTCCCACAATAAGTTGGGTGAATTTTGGCTTTGTGGTCAGGGCTTTGTGATGGCCACTCCAATACCTTGACTTCGTTGTCTTTAAGCCATTTTTCCAAAACTTTGGAAGTATGCTTGGGGTTATTGTCCATTTGGAAGACCCATTTGCAACCAAGCTTTAACTTCCTGACGGATGTCTTGAGATGTTGCTTCAATATATCCACATAATTTCCCATCCTCATGATGCCATCCTTTTTGTGAAGTGCACCAGTCCCTCCTGCAGCAAAGCACCCCCACAACATGATGCTGCCGCCCTTGTGCTTCACAGTTGGGATGGTGTTCTTCGGCTTGCAACCCTCCCCCTTTTTCCTCCAAACATAACGATGGTCATTATGGCCAAACAGTTCTATTTTTGTTTCATCAGACCAGAGGACATTTCTCCAAAACATACTATCTTTGTCTCCATGTGCAGTTGCAAACCGTAGTCTGGCTTTTTTATGGCGGTTTTGGAGCAGGGGCTTCTTCCTTGCTGAGCAAATCAAATCAAATCTGATTTGTCACCTACACATGGTTAGCAGATGTTAATGCGAGTGTAGCGAAATGCTTGTGCTTCTAGTTCTGACAATGCAGTAATAAGCAACAAGTAATCTAACCTAACAATTTCACAACAACCATCTTTTACACACAAGTGTAAAGGGATGAAGAATATGTATATAAAAATATATGAATGAGAGATGGTACAGAACGGCATAGGCAAGATGCAGTAGATGGTATCGAGTACAGTATATACATATGAGATGAGTAATGTAGGGTATGTATAAAGTGGCATTGTTTAAAGTGGCTAGTGATACATTTTTTACATACATTTTTACATTATTAAAGTAGCTGTAGTTGAGTCAGTATGTTGGCAGCAGCCACTCAATGTTAGTGGTGGCTGTTTAACAGTCTGATGGCCTTGAGATAGAAGCTGCAGAGCAGCCTTTCAGGTTATAGTGATATAGGACTTGTTTTACTGTGGATATAGATACTTTTGTACCTGTTTCCTCCAGCATCTTCAAAAGGTCCTTTGCTGTTGTTCTGGGATTGATTTGCACTTTTCACACCAAAGTTCTTTCATCTCTAGGAGACAGAACACGTCTCCTTCCTGAGCGGTATGACGGCTGTGTGGGCCCATGGTGTTTATACTTGGGTACTATTGTTTGTACAGATGAACGTTTGGAAATTGCTCCCAAGGATGAACCAGGCTTGTGGAGGTCTACAATTTTTTTCTGAGGTCTTGGCTGATTTCTTTTGATTTTCCCAATATGTCAAGCAATGAGGCACTGAGTTTGAAGGTAGGCCTTGAAATACATCCACAGGTACACCTCCAATTGACCTCAATTGACTCAAATGATGTTTAGCCTATCAGAAGCTTCTAAAGCCATGACATACTTTTCTGGAATTTTCCAAGCTGTTTAAAGGCACAGTCAACTTAGTGTATGTAAACTTCTGGCCCACTGGAATTGTGATACAGTGAATTATAAATGAAATAATCTGTCTGTAAACAATTGTTGGACAAATGACTTGTGTCATGCACAAAGTAGATATCCTAACAGACTTGCCAAAACTATAGTTTGTTAACAAGAAATTTGTGGAGTGGTTGAAAAACAAGTTTTAATGATTCTAATGACTTCAACTGTATGTCATATACAGTGTCAACGTTTATGCTCACTGTGTTTGATGTGCAGTTACAAGGCTACACGGCGTCACATCCCTGGGTTGTTCTGAACAGAATGAACCTGTTTGTCTATTGTGAAGAAGATTTGCCACGAAACACGCACCTGAATGACACCTTTCTATGCACACCAGCATTACGATCTGTTTCTCTGACTTGCCCTGTGAAAGCCTAAAAATGTTAAGATCGTATTTTATAACTTCACTATTCATGTTGACAATAGAACAAGCTTTCAAATGATGCCCGTCTGACTCAGTTTTTGGATTGCGTAAACACCAGTAATTGTGCGAGGGCGGGGATGCAGGGTTGTGTTCCAAACAAAACAACTAGCGTGCTTGCTTTAGTCCTTCAATGGCACAGCTAGGAGAGATGAAAAAAAATATATATACTTTTAGTTGAAGACTTAATTACTTAGGAACTGTGCACAGTTTGGAGAGGTGTGTGGCCACTTGGAGACACCAGTTAATCCTCTCACTCAAACCCTTGTAATGTTGTTGTCTTCTGTTGCACCTACCCCACATTTCCCAGGAATATTCTTATCATGTTGCTGAATGTTTTCAGTTTTTTCAGATTTGGTTATTAACAAATGCCGTGAAAAGTACAGTAAATGTAAAATGCACATAAAATCAACGGTGTAATTGATTGGTTCAGTCTTGTGTCAGGTGAGCTGTTGTGTCCTCAACTTTGGTCTAATCATTTTCCCACGATCTCCAAAGTGTTCCCTTTCAATTTCTAATATGCTTTTCATATTTCTTCTGTAAGAAACATTTCAATGTAGCCCTTCCCACAGTTGTAAAGGGTTAAGTACCTCTACCAAATAATATCCAGCTAAACATTTTGGGAAATATTTAAACACATCCTGTCTTTTAGCAACTTAATCGAGCGATTCACAAGAACTGAAGCACTCATTTCGGTATGCTCTCCTTTTTCCCCACAACTCTGATGATGTAAGAGTGGTTACCGGGAGCATTGTCTGACTGACAGCCAGGTGGTACTTTAGCGGTGTAAGATGAGCGAGATTGGCCGTAACCACGACTACGTTGTTTATTCACCGGCCAATTGGTGTGAAACACTGATATCCTGTGACCGAGGGCGAGAGGAAAAGGCGCAAAAGGCTCCCAAATCTCCCCCTGATCCCTGCTTTGATAGACAGGGCTCCAAAAATAACACCCACTAAGGTGCCCTCTTCCTGTCCAGAGGCGGGAGACCGGGAGAGAGAGGAAGGGCGGGAAAGAGGGAAATGGAGAGTGGCAGTGAAAGAAAGACAGGGGAATTGAAGGAAATGAGAGGGAAAGGGAGAGAGTGACAGAGGGAAATGAGTAGCTAGAGAACTGACCAGGGAAGCAGTGGCAGATAGAAAACACTTGAGAGTGGGTTGTACTATTTTTATGTGTCAGAGAAAGGAGAGTTAGGGGTGGTGAT
Source organism: Oncorhynchus clarkii lewisi (assembly GCF_045791955.1). Lineage (NCBI taxonomy): Eukaryota > Metazoa > Chordata > Actinopteri > Salmoniformes > Salmonidae > Oncorhynchus > Oncorhynchus clarkii. The sequence goes on from NC_092150.1 coordinate 39,508,654, forward strand.
AGGTGATCCTATGGGAGGATGGATGGGATGGAATAGTCTTGGTCCTGCATGGCTGCTGACTGCTGACTTTCCCTCTCTCTCCTTCTTTCATTACGCCTGGTTCAGGGATTTCCCCCACTTTCGCTTTTGAAAAACAGTTGTGCATTAGTTTTTATGATATGCTGATACTTGCCTCTACCTGACAGTGCGGTCGGAGAGACAAAAGCTGCTTCTCTGTTCTGGAGGCTGATATCTCCTCTGGTCTCAGTAGAGAGGTGAAATATGCTGCTGGGGGATTGCTCTTGGCTCGGCTTCCGAGGGAAGAGGTTACCTTCTGGGGGATAGAGCTATGCTGCTATTCTGCCTGCTGGCCCGGACTGCCCCTAGCTGACAAACTGTTCTACATTGTTATCTTTATCTCTTTCTGGCTCCATGTTATTCTGGCGATTATTTTTCAGACCGGGCCAGGTCCGTGGAGAAATCTCCCCACAGAGACAGCATGGAGCGGAGCTTGGCTGGCCCTAAAACGGCCCTGGCTCTGGACCCTGGATAATGTTGAGGTTAAGAAAGAGGCCACGGTACAGTGTGCACAGCAGGGATGGACTGTGTGTTTACTCACTGGAGTAAGCTTGGAGGCTGGAAACTCGGGCGGACTCTCTGGTATAGTACTGCAGCAGAGAGAGAGAGAGAGAGAGAGAGAGAGAGAGAGAGAGAGAGAGAGAGAGAGAGAGAGAGAGAGAGAGAGAGAGAGAGAGAGAGAGAGAGAGAGAGAGAGAGAGAGAGAGAGAGAGAGAGAGAGAGAGAGAGAGAGAGAGAGAGAGAGAGAGAGAGAGAGAGAGAGAGAGTGAGTTTGGGAAAGTGAAAGAAATTGTAAAGGAGAGAACAAGAAGTAGAGAAGAAAGAAAGAAAAAAAGAAAGAAAGAAAGAAAGAAAGAAAGAAAGAAAGAATGAAGTATTGCCCTGTCCCAGGTGAGGAAGTGAGAACCGGAGAGCAGCTGGAAGTATTTTCCCCCTCAGTTACCAGGCAATGAAAAACCATCCAGATCCAGATGGGACAGGGGGCATACACCTTCTACTAGAGAGTAAATACACAGGCAGCAGCCAACCTGCATTCTCTGTGTTATTCCACATATCTCTGCACCACAGCTAATTGCTTTTGGATTACTAAGCAACCAGGCCATCTTGGTGGCATTCCAAGACCACCTCTGTGACAACGAATGCTGTAAACCTACCATAGCGTGTTGCTTTGAACTTTTCTAGAGTTTTGAAAAAGAAAGAATAAATTAGATTTGCTCTCACAGAGCCACAGCTCTCTGAAACACACACACACACACACACACACACACACACACACACACACACACACACACACACACACACACACACACACACACACACACACACACACACACACACACACACACACACACACACACACACACATACTAGTGGTTTATTTTCATCTGGACCTGCTAATTAAATCATACCTCAAAGCATATAAATATACTGAACAAAAATATAAACGCATCATGTAAAGTGTCGGTCCCATAACGCACGAAATTGAATGTTAATTTCTCTACCATAAGCCGCCTCCAACCGCAGACCACGTGTAACCACGCCAGCCCAGGACCTCCACATCCGGCTTCTTCACCTGCGGGATCGTCTGAGGAGGGGAAGGCTGGCCTTGGCTCCCCAGTGGGTGGGCCCATGCCCTCCCAGGCCTGCGCCCCTGCCCAGTCATGTGAAATCCATAGATTAGGGCCTAATTCAATTATTTACTGTAACTCAGTAAAATCTTAGAAATTGTTGCATGTTGCATTTACATTTTTGTTCAGTAATAATATATAAAATTGTATGATAATGATAATGCCGTTAGTAGGTCTAAATGTCTATTGAAGAATCCGTACAAGTAGACATGTAGCTGGTAGATAAGAATCTCATAAAAACTCATCACAAGCCTGTAGTCTGTGGTTCATGTGACTGTGGGCCTGCAGAGAGCGTCAGGAGGCTAACCAAAGAGAGAGAGTGTGTGTGTCCAGGCTGTTGGAGCCATCGCAGGGACCATTAACTCTGAGGCTAATTCATTTAAGTCACTATAACTCTCTCCGGTCAAAGGGCAACCATCAATTTACCCAACCTTCCGAGGATTGGTGTTTGCGTGTATTTGTGTGTGTGTGGGGGGGCAGGCTGGTGGTGTGTGTGTGTGTATGTGTGTGTGTGTGTGTTTGTATGTGTGTGTGTGTACATGTGTGCATGTGTGTGGCACGACAGTTTTAGTAACGAGGGGGAGATGAATAATTTGTCGTTTGAAGGGGGGGGGGGGGGGGGGGCGCAGCGGAGGAATTGGACACACACAGAGAATTATTAGCACGTGCTAATACAGACTTCCTGTACACACTCCCTTCTCGAAATCCGGTTTGAGAGTTAATTGATGAACTAATAAAACTAGAGTGCATTTGGAAAGGACAGACAGCGGGTCACATCTGCCTGTCACTGTGACTGTCCAGGGACCAAACCACAACCATGACATCGGCTGTGATACACCGTGCTGTAGGGGGGAATCCAATAATCAATTCTGAATCTACAACAAAAATAATGACAGAATGTTCCAGGGATGGATAGGGAGCGCAAAGAGACTGACATCCTTATGGGCAGACAAGCGACACGGCCCGCCAAGCTCTCTCACAGCACACATGGCAGACGCACGTACACACACACACACCGTAGGTAACCTAGTGGTTAGAGCGTTGGGCCAGTAAACGGAAAGGTTGCTGGATCGAATCCCAGAGCTGACAAGGTAAACATCTGTCGTTCTGAGCAAGGCGGTTAACCCACTGTTTCCCGGGCGCCGAAGACGTGGATGTCGATTAAGGCCGATTCAGAGGGGTTGGGTTAAATGCGGAAGACACATTTCAGTTGAAGGAATTCAGTTGTACAACTGACTAGGTTTCCTTAGTGGTTTATTTTCATCTGGACCTGCAAATTGAATCATACCTCGAAATAAATCTAAAACTGTACATCATCAGAAGGTTTCGCCAAAGAACTCTCATACTGTTAGTAGGCCTTTATGGTCTATCAACGAATCTGTACTAGTATACATGTAGCTAGAAGATATACTGAAAATCAGTTTCACAGAGAATAAAAATCTCATAAAAACTCATCACAAGCCTGTAGTCTGTGGTTCATGTGACTGTGGGCCTGCAGAGAGCGTCAGGAGGCTAACCAAAGAGAGAGAGTGTGTGTGTCCAGGCTGTTGGAGCCATGGACCATTTACTCTGAGGCTCATACATTTAAGTCACTATAACTCTCTCCGATCAAAGGGCAACCATCAATTCACCCAACCTTCTGAGGATTGGTGCTTGCGTGCGTTTGTGTGTGGACGGGGAGCACAAACAGACAAGCGACACGGCCTGCCAAGCTCTCACACAGCCACAGCTCTCTGGAACACACATACACACTGAAGGCAAACAATAACAGCAAGCTTGTCTTGATCGGTCCAGTGTTTGGACTGCCCTCTCAAACAGTCATGAATCACAACCAGTCAGTGTTACGGTGCTCTACTCCACTTGGTGGGCCGCACCGGGCGGCCATACCAAATCAGCGGGCCGACGGTGCATGTCATAAATAAGAATCCACAATGACCAAAATAGGGAAGCAGGTACGGGTCTCTCTCTCTCTCTCTCCCTCCCGTGGAACAAGCCTGGCCCATGGCCCTGAGGGTGTGTATATTCCAGACAGCACTATTACTAAACAGTGTTATAGAAAACATTGGTTTCCAATGAACAATTGTTGACGCCTAGGTTGGGGGCATTTGGGGCCAATTCAACTACAGAAAGACTGATGTGGAGGTAAATAACTATTGTGGTGGAGCTTAATGACCTTGCGTGTGGGGAGGTAAAACCCTTCTCGTCTGTAAGCTTAGTGCTGCAGCAACGCAGGTCAGACAGGTCACAAAATCACGACGGCGTGATTTAGAGCTTCCAATCCCTTTTAAAACCTCTTGAAGTTAGGGGGTAGTATTTTGATGTTTGGATAAAAAAACGTTACCAAAGTAAACTGCCTATTTCTCAGGCCCAGAAGCTAGAATATGCAGATAGTTGGCAGATTAGGATAGAAAACATTCTAAAGTTTCCAAAACTGTCAAAATATTGTCTGAGTATAACATAACTTACATTCCAGGCAAAAACCTGAGGAAAATCCAACCAGGAAGTGCGGTTTTTCTGAAACTACTCTGTTCCATTGCAATCCTCCATTTAAAGGGATATCAACCAGATTCCTTTCCCCAGTCTTTAGACATAGTTTCAGGATTTTATTCTGAAAAATGAGCGAGAATGATCACATCACGTTAGTTCATGTGCGCGCCACTGGAGCGAGACCTTGTCTTTCTCTCTTGTATTGAAAAGTTTACCGTCCGGTTGAAATATTATCGATTATTTATTGTAAAAACAAGGTTAAACAGCGCCTGGCATTTTTTCTCTTGCTCTCTCGCTCTCTCAAACTCAGGAGGCGATGCAGTTTCATTTCCGGCGCTGTTGAAATTGATGCTCTCAGAAAGAGAAGCCTCAGCAATGGGGGTACAGAGAGAGGCACCAAAGGGTGAACCTGAACTTGGGCCGGATCCAAAACCCTGGTGCCAGACTTGGTAAACATCAAACGGTAAATGAAATAACTGTTAAAAGTGGGAATATGAAGAAAAAGGCCTCTCCAACAAGTAAACAAAACGTTCCCTTCAACACTCCACCTCTGAGAGATTCCATGGAGGCCAAGTGACCTTCCGCATCCCGCAGGATAAACGCATTAATTCCTGGTCTCTGCTGTACTCAACATGCTCTGGTCTGGCTCACATCTACACAATCACACACATCTCTGAGATAGGGGATCTGTTTGATACTCAGATTGTGGGAGAGTCTCTGTCTGCTCACAATGCAGAAGGTCCAGGCCAGGAGCTCCAATAAGGAATTGAACTACTCCTTCCATTACCATTCTGACATATTCCACCTTGCCCACAAACACTGAGACATCAAACAGAAGTCTAAGGCCTCCTTCAAAGGGCCTACTGGCTTCTGGTTAACACATCCAGCCAGTAGGGCTCTTAAGTGGCTCTCGTCTCAAGTAAATACCTCGACAATGGGTAGACAAATTGAGAAATCAGGGCTCCTCTTCAAAAGGTTCACCCACTGGTTAGCGCATCAAGCCTGCAGAGCTCTAAGTGGCTTCCATCCTTTGTAATGCCTCTGTGAATATGCTAGGGGAGGTGGGTGAGATCTCTTTCCCAGGTTTGAGGGGGTTTCAAGGGGGCTGAGGGGCTGCAGAGGGAGCTCTAACTCCCTAAGGTCTCCTTGGGCCGCCTGGTCCCAGACGGCCCAAGTCCTGTCCTGGCACCACACTGTACATCACCATTGGTTCCCCTCTGTCGGCACATACTTGGGCAGAGTCCTCGTGGGCCGTGGCTGGGTCCTTGGCTAATGATCACTCAGAATGAACCAAATGAAGCCTTTTATTTCTGGATTCCTTGGTCGGTGTGGTCACAAGAGTAGAGGACAGGGGGAGAAAAAGGGAGAGAGAGAGAGAGAGAGAGCGAGAGAGACAGAGAGAGAGAGCCGAGAGAGAGACAGATAGAGGGGAGTATAGAGAGAGAGAGTGGGAGTGAGAGAAAAACAGTGACAGAGAGAGTGACAGAGAAAGAGGAATAGCAAAAGACTGAAAGAAGCTAATAGCTCTGTCTTCACAGAAGAATTAGAGCCGTTGAAGAGGGAGTGAGTTAAATTGCTTCTATTGATGCCAGGGTGGTAGGTGGCCCTTGCCTGCACTAGCCTCTTGGAGACTCCTGCAACACACACAGGCAGGGTCAAAATGCCATAACCACCCCAGTCATGCAGTAGTAGTAAGGGCTCCTCAGTCCTCAAGCCCTTTGTTCCTGAATGGAGTGGCTGAGCAAACAAGGACTGCCGTTTAATTGTCAGCCACTGATGGGAACAATGTGACAAAGGCTGAGCCTATACAAACAGGCTGTGTCCTGCTCGTTTCTGTTTGACTGAAGCTCGGAGGCTGTGGAGGCTGGGGCTCTGTGAACAGTCAGGGCAGTGGAGACCCCTGGAAACCATAGGCCTAATCCCTCAGCAGTCTTAAATACAAAGTATTACTTTACTAACTGAATCCCTTTGGAGAGTAGAAAGGGAACGGGGGAAAAAGCGTCAGGAGGCAACACAGGAGACCATGGAGGGAGTGAATTCCTCATAAAAAGTTGCTGTCAGTGACTTTGAATCCATCGTAAAAACGTAAGGTTCCAAAAAAACTACAGAAAAATCAACTGTCTTCTTCCAAACAATGTCATTTTGATGGCATATAAGTCTACAGCAGAGAATAATCATAATCTTTCCTCTTTCTCCAATTACACAAACATTTCCAGGCGCCTCAACAGGCAGATTACTCATGACCCAACTTTGGCCGTTCTTTCTTTTGACGCACAGAAGCAACACCAATCGACCAAGCCTCAATTATCCTCCCTAAAACAATGGGATGAAAATGGCCTAGACTTCTCCCAATCCTGTTATAAATGCCTCTCATTGAGCTGCTACAACATACACGGTGCATTCGGTGGCCAGAGTCCGCGTGTCCAACCACTGGCTTAGACCTAACCCTCTTTAAAGGAACTAATCTTCAAAGAGAGTAGATTTCCTAACCTTCAAACTACAGCAGGATTAAAGTTTGTACGGCTACTGAAACTAATTACCAACCAGTAAAAGAAGAGAAGAGTTAAACACACGTTTGTATGTTAAACAAACAGGGTGAAATAGAGGCGGAGTACTGCTAAACAGCTTAACGTGGAGGCCAAGCAGGTTCAGTACAAAAAATCACACAAAAATATATAGTACCGCCAAATCAACTTTGCCCTCTTAAGCCTATGTTTCTCTCTCTACTCACAGAGACTGTGGTAATAAGGAACCATGGTAATAAGGAAGCGTTTTTTTTGTTTTGTTGCCTTAACATAGCTCCGTAATGAACACAAATCATTAGAGGCCCGTAAAATGACATTTCCTGCAATCCAAACTGGCCTGTTTTAGCGCTCAGGGTGCTAGTTAGCCAGACGTTATTCTCACCAGAAACACCTGTAGAGAGGAGAGTGCTACCTCAACTCAACAACTCACCAGGAGAGAGCGAGAGAGAGAGAGAGCAAGAGAGAGAGCGAGAGAGAAACCGTGAAAGAGAAACAGTGACTGTCACGAGGGAAATTAACATGGTATTTTGGTGCCTTCAAAAAGTATTCATACCCCTTGACTTATTCCACATTTTGTTGTGTTACACCCTGAATTCAAAATTGATTAAATATTTGTTTTTCCTCGCACCCATCTACATACAATACTCCATAATGACAAAGTGAAAACATGTATTTAGACATTTCTGCAAAAAATATCTCATTTACATAAGTATTCACACCCCTGAGTCAATACATTTTAGAATCACCTTTGGCAGCGATTACAGCTGTGAGTCTTTCTGGGTGAGTCTCTAAAAGCTTTGCACACCTGGATTGTACAATATTTGCACGTTATTCTTTAAAAACAATATTCAAGCTCTGTCAAGTTGGTTGTTGATCAATGCTTTCAAGCCAATTTAAGTCAAACTGTAATTAGGCCACTCAGGAACATACGTCTTCTTGGTAAGCAACTCCAGTGTTTTAGGTTATTGTCCTGCTGAAAGGTGAATTTGTCTCCCAGTGTCTGTTGGAAAGCAGACTGAACCAGGTTTTCCTGGTGCTTAACTCTATTCTGTTTATTTTTATCCTAAAAAATCCCCTACTCCTTGACGATGACAATCATACCAATAACATGATGCAGCCACCACCACACTTTGTATTCAGGACATAAAGTTCATTTATTTGCAAAAAAAATTCAGTTTTACTTTAGTGCCTTTTTGCAAACAGGATGCATGTTTTGGAATATTTTTATTCTGCACAGGTTTTCCTTTTTTTCACTCTGTCATTTAGTTTAGTATTGTGGAGTAACTACAATGTTGTTGATCCATCCTCAGTTTTCTCCTATCACAGCCATTGAACTCCTCACTGTGCACAGCAAATTGTCCAGTGTTGCTTTTTCAGTGTAACATTTCTAGTGTTGATTCAGGAGTTAAATTCACTTTTTACGAGTGAAATGAACAGTGGTGTAAAAGAACCCCCAGTGTTGGTGTTAATAATTTGAGTTATTGTTCTACACTGTGGAGAGTAAAACAGTAAAACCACACCCATCATTATCACATTTCCCAGCATGCTCTATTGCATCAACACAAAGATAAATAACATACATTTTTCTAAACTAATCCAATGAGTTAGTTAGATTTATTGCACCTGTTACTGAAATGGTTGTTGTTCTGGTTAAAAATGGTTTAAGTAGTGTTTTAGGTGAGTTTCCTAACCCTGCAGCCAATTGCCCACTGTTGGCTATCCTAACTCTGGCTGGATTCCAAGAGGAATTACACATCACCTTGCAAGTAGTGGTGTTACATTTGATACCGGAGCGATGACGCATGCATCAAAATCACTAAGCAGTTTACTTCCAAGCAGTGTGCTGATTCTTCTTTATCAGAAGAACGTCCGAAGCTTCACTTTGTCGAACAACCACCGGTTTGGTATTGGCTGAGAGGAAGAGGGAGGCCTCGAGAGGCTTAGTAGCATAGCCTTTCTTTCCATTGAATACAGGCGGTTGATGTCAAAAATCCTCATTGAATATTCAAAAAGTATTACAATATGAGATGTATTCACCAATCCAAAGAAAGGATAGGAGGTAGCAAGACAGCCCGCCGTGCCACTTTGTGGACAACGACTCCCATTGTTAAGGCGGAGAAACATGCATCTTGTCAGTATAACCAGAATCTTTGGTATTGGTTTCGGTAGAAGACTAAAAGGCTACCCTGTGCACATGCTACAGTGTGTCATTTGAGTGTTTTAAATTATTTTGACCAGCAGGTGCCACTAGTGTAACATTAAAACGTGCTGATCAAAGCCTCGAGTAATGAACCTATTTTTGACACAATTGGATGGAAATGCTCAATGTTTAAAGGGATAATCCATCCCAAATTCCTATTTTTAATACTGTTAAATAACACTAATATCTGAAAGCAATGTTTTCTGTGAACAAATGTTTCATTTTGTTGTAATAAGAAGATTGGCAGAACTGTGATTTTTTTTGGGGGGGGGATCTGTTTCAGCTCAAGTCTAATACAAAACCCACAATGCAATGATCTCCCTCTCCCTGGGCTGACTAGCTGGCTAGCTATGTAGCTAGCTAGAAAACATAGCTACACACAATAATACCAAATATCAATATCAGCATGTGAAGCAGCTAGCTTGCTGTAAAATCACCTAAATAAATAGCACTATCAATTTAGAAGTTTATCTCACAGAGTTCGTCTCTGCCACTGAGCTCTAAATGGAATCTCTGCCAAGAGCGAGACCAGCATTATGTTGCTTTCCCACTGGGATAATTGTGAGGAGATTATTTTATTTAACACCAGTACAGTGGGACTCATATGTTCACTGAAAATGAGTGACATTTACTTTCAGAGTTAAATTTACACCATTGATTTTGCTGTGCGAAATCCCAGAGTGGTTTCCCTCCTCTCCGGCAACTGAGTTAGGAAGGACGCCTGTATCTTTGTAGTGACTGGGTTTATTGATACACCATCCAAAGTGTAATTAATAACTTCACCATGCTCAAAGGGACATTCAATATCAGTTTATTTTACCCATCTACCAATAGGTGCCCTTTGCGAGGCATTGGAAACCCTCCCTGGTCTTCGTGGTTGAATCTGTGTTTGAAATTCACTGCTCGACTGAGGGATCTTACAGCTAATTGTATGTGTGGCGTACAGAGATGAGGTAGTCATTCAAAAGTCATGTTAAACACTATTATTGCATAGAGAGTAAGTCCATGAACCTTATTATGTTACTTGTTATGCAAATCTTTTACTCCTGAACTTACTTAGGCTTGCCATAACAAAGGGGTTGAATACTTATTGACTCAAGACATTTCAGCTTTTCATTTTTAATTAATTTGTAAACATTTCTAAAAACATAATTGACATTATCCATTTTAAATTCAGACTGTAACACAACTAAATGTGGAACACGTCAAGTGGTGTGAATACTTTCTGAAGGCACTGTATTCTATTAATCAAGTGGTGTGAATACTTTCTGAAGGCACTGTATTCTATTAATCAAGTGGTGTGAATACTTTCTGAAGGCACTGTATTCTATTAATCAAGTGGTGTGAATACTTTCTGAAGGCACTGTATTCTATTAATCAAGTGGTGTGAATACTTTCTGAAGGCACTGTATTCTATTAATCAAGTGGTGTGAATACTTTCTGAAGGCCCTGTATTCTATTAATCAAGTGGTGTGAATACTTTCTGAAGGCACTGTATTCTATTAATCAAGTGGTGTGAATACTTTCTGAAGGCACTGTATTATATTAATCAAGTGGTGTGAATACTTTCTGAAGGCACTGTATTCTATTAATCAAGTGGTGTGAATACTTTCTGAAGGCACTGTATTCTACTAATCAAGTGGTGTGAATACTTTCTGAAGGCACTGTATTATATTAATCAAGTGGTGTGAATACTTTCTGAAGGCACTGTATTCTATTAATCAAGTGGTGTGAATACTTTCTGAAGGCACTGTATTCTATTAATCACGTGGTGTGAATACTTTCTGAAGGCACTGTATTCTATTAATCAAGTGATGTGAACTAACACATTTCTGATTCCTGGTACTAAACTGATGGTCCAGTGGTTTTCACAGCGCAGGGCAGAATGTTTGAGGTGGGGGAGAGAACAGAACAGAAGCTGGATTTCGAAAGCTCAAACCGTCGCACATCCATTCCTTTCTGCCTTTTTCCTCTCACACAGAACACAGTGAGTAAACACACACAGCCATGCCAAGAACAGCATGCCAGTCAACTCAGATAACAGCAGCCAAGTGTGGATCCACAGCCAAACCGAACAGTACACCAGCCAGGTACAGTAGAGCTGCGACACCATGAGGGTGAGGGAGTGGGACAGAAATGGGAAGAAAACAGGAGAACAAGCTAGTAAGTGGGAGAAAGAGAAAGAAAAGAGAGAGACAGCAAGAGAGTGATCCTGGGATGAGTTTGGGAGACAAAAAATTGGAATAGGGAGAAAGAAAGAGGGAGAGAAGGGAAAAAAAGAAAAAGAAGGAGAGTGATCCTTGGGGTGAATTTAGTTTAAGAGCTAGGAGTGGCAGCAGCGGGTGCCTGCCAAGTGCCAAGGCATCCCCATCCAAAGCCCTGATGTCATGGGTGGCAGGGAGAAGGCAAGGAGGTTACCCTTCCTCAGACAGACTGTTTCTCAGATATACGAGCCAGCCAGCCAACATTAGCCCCATCACCAGTCACCACAACCTCTGCTACTCTAGCTCTGCTCTGCTCTGCTCTGGGGAAGCATATATGAGTGATCTGTTCCTAGATGGACATGATGCTGTGGGAAATTATGAATGCATAAAAGCCCTTCTTCATGGAGAGAAACCTGATGCTGCCTGTCACATCTTTGGGAGAATGTTTTTTTTTAACTTAAGGACAGAGCAAGGAAAAATGGAGGAATGCCTCTGTTGACTGATAAATTGCATGTATATTTTCATTTAAAAATAAATATTAATCTTTGGCTAAGAATCCTGTTCAGTATTTTTTTTAATCAGCTCTGAGAGAGTGTGGCAACGTACAACGGCCTAATTTTAGGCGACAAGAGATTTTACCAGTCTGCATGCAACGCGTTCCATAACTTCTTTGGGATAGGGGGCAGCATTTTCACTTTTGGATGAATAGCGTTCCCAGAGTGAACTGCCTCCTACTCAGTCCCAGATGCTAATATATTATTAGTATTGCATAGAAAACACTCTGACGTTTCTCAAACTGTTTGAATGATGTCTGTGAGTATAACATAACTCATATAGCAGGCAAAAACCTGAGAAAAAATCCAACCAGGAAGTGGGAAATCTGAGGTTTGTAGTTTTTCAACTCAGCCCCCATTGAAGATACATGGTGATATTAGTTATGTTTCACTTCCCAAGGCTTCCACTAGATGTCAACAGTATTTAGAAACTGTTTTGAGGATTCTACTCTAAAGGAATTGTTCGGTGGAAGATTAATGAAGTTTAAGTAAAAAACATCGTAAAGATTTATTCCATACTTAGTTTGGCATGTTTCTACAGGCTGTGACGCGCTTTTGGATTTGTTTACCAAACGCGCTAACAAAAGATTTGGACATAACTGATGGACATTATCGAACAAACCAAACATTTATGGTGGAACTGGGATTCCTGGGAAGGAATCAAAGAAGATCATCAAAGGTAAGTGAATATTATTTTATTTTTTTCTGAGTAATGTTGACTACCCAATATGGCGGGTATCTTTTTGGCTGCTTTGTTGCCTAAAGGCTGTACTCAGATTATTGCACGGTTTGCTTTTTTGAAATCTGACACAGTGGTTGCATTAAGGAGAAGATTATCTAAAGTTCCATGTACAATAGTCGTATCTTTATCAATGTTTATTATGAGTATTTCTGAAATTTGATGTTGCTCTCTGCACAATCACTGCATGTTTTAGAACTACTGAACGTAACGCGCCAATGTAAACTCAGATTTTTTTATATAAATATGAACTTTATCAAACAAAACATACATGTATTGTGTAACATGAAATCCTATGAGTGTCATCTGATGAAGATCATCAAAGGTTAGTGATTCATTTTATCTCTATTTGTGCTTTTTGTGACTCCTCTCTTTGGCAGATTTTTTTTCTTCTGTGGCTTGGTGGTGACCTAACATAATCGTTTGTGGTTCTTTCGCTGTAAATCCTTTTTGAAATCAGACACCTTGGCTGGATTAATGAGGATTTTATCTTTAAAATGGTAAAATACTTGTATGCTTGAGGAATTTTAATTATGAGATTTTTGTTGTTTTGAATTTGGCGCCCTACACTTTCATTGGCAGTTGCGGGGGGGTTCCCCAGTCCTAGACAGGTTAACCAGGTTAACCTGTCTGGGAACTCGGATATTCTAGCATATTCTAGCTTTTCTAGCATATTCTAGCTTTTACGGCTGAGTAGCAGGCAGCTTAATTTGGGCACGTTTTTCATCCAAGCTACCCAATACTGCCCCCTACCACAAATAAGTTAAGGGCTCAGACACACCAATAGTGTTTGCTGGGCAAGATTACTTAGCAGCTCTGAACGTAATTTGTGAACCGGGTGTGCACCGATTTTACATGTCGAACTGCTTGAAAAATGTTGGCAGTCAGATGTTGACAGCGGGTGATCCCTAAAACACAGCACACTGAATGATCGGCAGACGAACGCTAGATTTCCCGAATGATAGACCCACATTCGGTGCAGTGTTTGAGAGCCTTAAGTCCTTAATGCAATGCAAACAGGCTTAAGAAATGTACACTGACATATTTACAGTGGAATTTAAAAAAAATGTCATTTTATACCTTTCAGTGAAATGTACATATATTTTTACTACATTGGCATTATGCCTACATTATTGCATAGCCTAAACAACCCACGGGGTGCATTGATGCATGTCTAATAATGGCACCTTTTAAGTATCTTCTTAAATAATCAATGTCGTTCTTCTATCAAATAACTGATCATTTAGGCACATTTTTGACACTGAGTCAAGGGAACGAGGCCCTTAGCTACAATAGGAGTTTTAAAGAACAAGTCAGATCTACAGCAAAGAGCCAACCTCCCTTTTTCATATCTGTTAAACTCTTGAGCCCATGGATATGCAGAGGAGGTTTCTCTCTCCGCCATGCCCTCACCTCCACTGTGCAATGTAGAGTCAGTAATTACAGGAAGGGGTTTTCCATGCTTGGCTTCAGTTTGTAATGAAGAAACTTTATGAAACCCTCTCTCTAGCACAGAGAGGGCAGAGACAAAACGAGGATATGACATGAGAGTGGACAATGTTTAGCCTCGAATCATATTCCCAAGACTAAAAAACATTTTTTTTTTTTAACAAAGCTTTCTGGGGAGATGGTGTTTCTCAGAAGGATTTTAGATGACAAAGGAACGTGAATACGTATGCTTAAATAGCATGAGGTTGCAAGGGGAGAGTGACATACGCTGTAACGGAAAACTGTCATTTATACAGTCAGTTTAGGCATTGTCATCAGTGAAACACTTGGAAACCTTTTACTGCAGCATACTGTAAAAGATGGTGCATTGTGGGAGATTGCTGTAATTCCACCCCACACAATTCAGTACCGTACTATATCTTTAGAGCGGCAAAAAACAAGGACCTCTAGTGGGTGCATGGTATTGTTCTATCTGTCTCATTAACATATTTTAAGGCATGCCTGGTAAGAGGTTATATTTGTTATACCCGTGAGTAAGAATGCTGTACCAATTTAACTCTTATGTGGTCATAATGCCTTATCAATATATTATGTCTATGAGACAGATTGAAGTGGCAACAAATCTTAAACTTTAACTGGATGATAGTTCTGCTGTGTCCTTTTGGTCTAGTTACCCTGTAGACGCTGCCAGTTTTAAAGCCTCTAGAATTGCAAGTAATAAAAAATACCAACTATAGTGGTCAAAAGGTCTTTGGTGCTCCAAAAAGTAGTGATGGGAAACTAACCTTCCTTAAGATTTGAGGTTTTCCAGGCAATTCTGTTGAAAATAGGTTCATTAAACGAGGCTTTGCTCAACACAGCGTACACTAGTGGCACCTGCTGGTCAAAACAATTGAGAGCAGTGAGATTATTATAGACGACGTCCCACACGCTGTAGTGCGTGCACATAATAGCTTTTTTGTCTTCTACCAAAACCAATACCAAACCAAATCAGGTGGTTGTTCGACCAAACAAAGCTTCGGACACCATTAATCACGTGGTTCTAATAAAGGGATACAGGCATCAGCATATTGCTTCAAAGTAAACTGCTTAGCGATTTTGACACATGCCTCGGCGCGCCGGTATCAAACGTAACCTCCCTACCAAAAAAACTGTAATGTATTCTGTAGGGTGGAATTACAGTACCATTCGAAATGAAGCAATTCTTTCCCCGCCCACAACATTTTCCCACAATGCACTATAATTTACAGTATGAAACATTTCAGAGTATTTTATTGTAATACAAAATATTATATAATTTAAAGTTTTCTGTAACAGTGTAGCTCTGCTACTACTGCCAGTTGCTTCACTACAATCACTACAAGCCCAAACATACAACAATCATAACTTGAGGAAAGAGACTGAGGGTAAACAAATTAAATAAAAAAATGGATGTCTTATAGTGGTCGTATTAAATTTGTTCATCTAATCCACATCCATCAGTTTTATGTAACATTACACAATAATTCTATTACCATCAATTAAACAACAAGACAAGACATCTTCCAAACATTGTGTATGTTGAGCAATACTGCCATATAAACTTGGCAAACATCTGAGGTTATTAACAAAGGGGAAATAGGTAATTGCTATTGCATGACATACTTTACACACTGTTGTTTGAAAGTAACAAGGGGCGTGGAGTGTATGATTTATGACTTAGTGCTGATTAATAGGTGTGTGACTTTCTTTTCTTTCCAGATGCTTCAAACTGGACCCAAATTGTCCCAAAAACACACACAATGCACGCACACACACACACACACAATGCACGCACACACACACACACAATGCACACACACACACACACACACACACACACACACACACACAATGCACACACACACACACACACACAATGCACGCACACACACACACACACACACAATGCACACACACACACACACACACAACACACACACACACACACACACACACACACACACACACACACACACACACACACACACACACACACACAGTTAATCTTTCACATTCCTGGAAGTCTGAGAAGGCTTTTAAAGATGCACTAGTGGATGGCTGAGTTACTGTACCATGCATTAGGAGAAGAGATGAGAAAGGGGTATAAGAGCTCAGCTATCAGAGCTGAGGAGGGCGAGGACTTTTCAGAGTCTCCCTGAAAGAGACAGAGTCCACGGGGTGAGTTTTCTCAAAGGTAAAGTGCCTTTAATGTCAACATTCTGTCTCGTTCAAAATCTGCCGTCGAGGTAGTTCCACCCAAATGATTTATAGCCCACTGACTGTTATGAAAGAGTAAGAGAATGAGACTGTATCACGGCCGATTCCGAATAGCTGTTTCTTTCCACTCCTCTTTTCCAGTCTGCTGGTTGAGATGTGAAATGGTTACGAGGGGGTGAGTTTTCCTCCTCCTCTGTTCCTGTTCCATTATAAAACCCCATGTGAAGGGGTTATAACTCAGACAGTGAAGTATCTTGGATTAACATTCTGGGCTCCTGACTCTAGTCTGAGAGAGAGAGTGGCATTCCAGAATATGGCTTTAGAAAGCTCTGCCTCCTCCAACCATTGTAAATAATATCCAAAACCAATAGGGAGGACTGGTGTAATCCAAACAAACCCAGACACATCTTCTAGCTGGAGATTAATCACACATAGACAAACTGGGTAACAAATGAAAATCCTATTTGATTCACAAGAGGGCAAACCAAAATTGGAAATTAATATCCAATGTCCTCCGTTCCAAACTATCCAATACTTAACATAAGGCCACAGACACCAATCTGGGCATCTTCATCCTATAGACAGCAGTTATGAAGGTTATATAGAGCAGTTAAAAAGTTTATATAGAATCATGGGATGTTTATGCCCTTTCACAGGTTAAGTGTGGGGAGGAGAATGATTGTTTGGCTTAAGTCCTATTCGCCCCGGGACTAGTAGTACTACAGAACATTGGTTATGTAATTGTTACCCCAGCATGTCCGTCTTTCCGGTGGACAATTCGAACGGGATTAGTTTGGTCAAACTGCCCCTGTAATTATTTTTTTCCCTCATTCACAATTGACCGTTATGAAGGAAGCCTGGAAGCTCTTCTAGGCTTCCTTAGACCCACCTCAATTTGCATAACGTCCCAACAGATCCATAGATGACGCAATCTTAATTGCACTCCACACTGCCCTCATCCACCTAGATAAGAGGAATACCTATGTGAGAATGCTGTTCATTGACTACAGCTCAGCGTTCAACACCATTGTCCCCTCCAAGCTCGTACCCAGAACACCTCCATCTGCAACTGGATCCTGGACTTCCTGATAGGCCGACCCCAGATGGTGAGGGTAGGCGACATCACCTCCGCCCCGCTGATCCTAAACACAGAGGCCCCACAGGGGTGTGTGCTTAGTCCCCTACTGTACTCCCTGTTCACCCACGACTGCGTGGCCATGCACGACTCCAACACCATCATTAAGTTTGCTGACGACACGACGGTGGTAGACCTGATCACCGGCGACGATGAGTCAGTCTACAGGGAGGAGGTCAGTGACCTGGCAGTGTGGTGCCAGGACAACAACCTCAACGTCAGTAAGACCAAGGAGCTGATCGGGGACTACAGGAAACGGGAGGGTGAGCACACCCCCTTCCACAGGGCCGCAGTGGAGCAGGTCGAGAGCTTCAAGTTCCTCTGTGTCCAAATCCCTAAAGACTTAAAATGGTCCAAACACATGCGTCCAGTCGTGAAGAAGGCGTGACAGCACCTCTTCCCCTTCGGAAGTTTGAAAAGGTTTTACAGCTGTACCATTGAGAGCATTTTTACTGGCTGCATCACTGCCTGCTTTGGCAATATCACCGCCCTCGATTGCATGGAGCTACAGAGGGTGGTGTGGACAGCCCAGTACATCACTGGGGCCGAGCTCCCTGCAATCCAGAACATCTATAACAGGCGGCGAGGTAGGAAGGCGCGGAAAATCGTTAAAGACTCCAACCACCCAAGTAATAGACTTTTCTCTCTACTTCCGCACGGCAAGTGGTACCAGTGCATCAAGTCTGGAAACAACAGGCTCTTGAACAGCTTCTATCCCCAATCAATAAGACTGATAAATAGCTAACAAAATAGCTACACAGACTATTTCAGTTAACCTTGTATCTTTATTGACCTTTAAGTTTTGCACTGTCTATGCACACTCACTCCATCACCTGCTCACTCACATATAACATGCATGTACACTTATGCTGACTCTACACACACGCACACCCAGTCACATACAAGCTGCTGCTACTCTGTTTATTATATATCCTGTTACCTAGTCGCCTTACCCCTATACATATCCACCTCCATCACTCCACTGTGATGAACTGACCCTGTATGCTTACTTTCTTATTGTGTTCTTCATATTTCTTCTTATTTCTCGTGGATTTTTTTCCTTTCTAGTATTACATTGTTATTAATGAATTATTGCATTGTTGGGTTTTGAGTTAGGCAAGAAAGCATTTCACCATACTTTTGCATGTGACATTAAAACTTGAAATGCGTTAATACTGCCCTGCCGAAAATAAAAAGATGAAATGAGGTGGACTTTTTGTCTTAAAATAAACAATTGGAGTGCCGCCATTTCCCAATGTTCTTGAACTCGGCATTTCATTTGAAGTCATTACTCTCAGCATCAGTCAGTACTGTATCACTGAGTTTGCTTTAAAACCAATTTGATGTCCCCTATTTAGGGGACTAGTGGCGGTTCTAGAACAGTTCCAACAGTCTTTTTTTGTACGGCGCAACATCCATTTCTGTATACTCAGCTAAATAGCAGAGTCTCCCCTTTCAGCTGAACCTGCCTAAGAGGAGCTGAGATGGAGAATGTGAAATCTGACACCTCATTTGCATAGGGAGTGACATGTCAACTTTTCTAGCCTATCCAGACAAAGGCTAGATTTATTCTGATTGTGAAGCTCAGAGCCCTGCATGGGATATGGCATATCAAAAGGGAGGGCCTAGGGAATGCAGCACTGTAACAAATTGCTGTAAATTTACAGCAAACCTTTCCAAGTTAGCTACTGTAATTCTATATTAGAGAACTGTAAATAGCAATGCATTATGGGGGTTCAATGGCATTCTGCTACACTGTTGTAAAATTATACAGTAAAGTATTGTATAACCTGTTTTGCTGTATTTTTTTATTGTTTTTATCTGTCTCATTAACACATTTGGATGCATGCCTTGTAAGAAGCTATATTTGTTTCACCCATTAGTGAGAATGATGTACCCCACAGAATACAGTACCATACAATTTAAAAATATATTCTTCCTGTAAATCTACAGTAACTTACTGGCTACTGTGTTACCAGAAATTTACTGTAAGTCAATACCACCCCATAGAATACAGTACCATAATGTAGTGATGGGGGAATGAAGCTTCCTGAACCATTGAGCATTTCCAGATGATCGTGTTGAAAATAGATTCATTACATCGAGGCTTTGATCAACAAAGGGTATACTAGCGGCACCTGCTGGTCAAAATAATTTAGAACAGCCATATTATTATAGATGACGTCTCACACGCCGTAGTGTGTGCACAGTGTGGCCTTTATCTCTTCTACTAAAACTAATGCCAAACCAAATCAGGCGGTTGTTCGACAAAACAAATCTCATCATTGGACATCATTGATCACGTGCTTCTGATAAAGAGAACCAAGCATTGGCACACTGCTTCGAAATAAACTGCTTTAAGATGTATTTAGGATATCTGGTATCAAACGTAACATCACTACCATACTGTATTTTTGGAATCTAAAAACCTTTTCCTGTAAATTTACAGTAAATTACTGGCTACTGTGCTGCCAGTAATTTACTGTAAATCAGTACCACCCCCACAGAATACATTACCATACTGTAATTTTGGAACGCCAAAAACCTTTTGTGGCTGCATGGTATTGCTGTGGTCATTAACACATTTTGAGGCGTGGCTTGTGCGAGGCTATACTTGTTGCACCCATCAGTGAGAGTGCTGTACCAATTTAAGTGATATGTGGTAGTAGTTCCCTAACTATTATGTGTATATTGGGAACAGATCAGAAGGGTATCAAGTATCAAACCTTTAATGGTTGAGTGTTTGCCATGTCCTTTTGATTTATTTTGCCCTGTACTCACTGCCGGTTTAGAAGCCTTTGTTAAACCCTCTACAGGTGCAAGTGATATAAAATGCTAAATATTAATTGGTATGACATAATTACATATTCACTGCAAGCAATTGCTGTAATTTTACTACAATTTAACAATAAAGTGCTGTTTTGCTGTATATTTACTGCAGCATTCTGTAAATAAAAAATTATAGGCATTTTGTGGGAGGGGAAGAATTGATGGCTCATTTCGAGATGTGCCTTGTAATTGGCAAAATTTGTTGCACCCGTTCATGAGAATGCTGTACCCATTGAACTGATATGTGGTTGTAGTGCACTAAATGTTTTTATTATTTAGGGGACAGAACGTGATACCAGGTCTTAAACTGTTGATGATTGACTATTAAACTGTGTCCTTTTGATGTGTTTTGCCCTATAATCACAGCTGTTTGGGAGCCTTTGTTAATTCCTCTGCAAGTGATACGAAACACCAAATATTCATAAATACTGTATGAGGTAATATACAAATACTTAACAGCCAAACTGCTTGCACTAATTTCATGTATTTACAGTAAAACACTGTAAGATATCATAATTACAGTAGCATTTACTTTCTTACAGTATTGCACTGTGTCATTGCTCTGCTTTTTACAGTAACTTACAGGAAGCACGTTACCATCAATATTACTGTAAAGTACTTTGCACTAATGGATGAGGAAATAAAGCTTCCTGAAGCATTGAAGTTTTCCAGCCAATTGTGTAAAAAAAATAGGTTCACTACTTGAGGCTTTGATTCACATAGTGTACTCTCCCGCACCTGCCAGTCACAAACATTTAGAGCAACATCCTCATTATAGATGACGTCCCACACCAAAGCAATCAGGTGCTTGTTCAACAACACTTCTGATAAAGTCATACAGGCATCAGCATACTGCTTAGCGATTTTGACACATGCCTCGGAGATCCAGTATCAAACATAACATCACTATTTTGCACTAGCCAGACATGGGCAAAGAAATATCAAAAAGGTCTCTTGCAACAAATGAAGGATATTTTTGAAGACCAATGCATCCTTAATAACTACAACAACATTCCCAGTAATGGTTACGGCAACGTTTTACTTGCTATCTCAGTGATATGTGTGTTTCTTTTTTAACAACCTTAGATGAATGCACCGACTGTAAGTCGCTCTGGACAAGAGCGTCTGCTAAATGACCAAAATATGGATGTTGAAAATGTGCATTTGCAAAGCACCACTGCCAGGTATTATTCTAATGAGCTCCACCCTCAAACTATTTGTATTTGGATCAAATGTGGCCTTGTTTGGGGGCGGAGGTCAATCGAATAATATCCCGCAGTGTGCTTTGGAAGTGATCATTTTCACATTTACATTTTGGTCATTTAGCAGACGCTCACATCCAGAGCTACTTACAGTCAGTGTATTAAATTAAGGTAAACAAGAATAGGCCAGTCATAACAAGTAAAAAGATTATGCTACCAGAATGTTGTAGTTAAGCGGGCTACTTGCTAGTATATATTTGTATTAGAAAATACAAAATACATGTATTATAATTAAACTGTTACAAAATAGGCTACTTTAATTGTAGTTCGGGCCAGTGAAATACAAATGACAAAATAGGTATTGATAATATTGAAATACCTATATAAAATACATGTAACAGACGTCCTGCCTGTCATTGGCACTAGCTCCCTGCACTGTAAATCTAACAGTTTACTAACCACAGTGCTTCCAATAATGCAATGTCAATTCTAGAAATAGTGTATGTTCCTGTAGTCAGGAGTTCCAGTTAATATGCAGTTCAATTTGTGTTCGAATTAAAAGGTCCTGTAAATCTACCATCATTTACTGTCTTCTGTGCTGCCAGTAATTTACTGTAAATGTACAGTTACATACTGGCTACTGTGCTGCCAGTAAGTTACTGTAAAAATGACAGGCCATTTTTTACAGTGCAGCAAAAGTGGTCCCATCTCGCTGCAATATTATAAAATGTATGTATAGCTCTCAACATGAAAAAATACAAAATAATTGAGTAAAACTTTAACAAAACCACTTTCTCTGGGTCACAGAGAGACAACATCACATTATGCTTAAAACTGTAGTTGGAAAAAGGGTGCAGACATTTGAACGGCATCTCTGCATCACTCCGAGGATGCAGGACAGAACATTCTCTGTCATCAGTTATGTGAAATGGTGCCAATTTTGTAGTCACCATCTTTATTTTACAGAATAAAGAAAGGTGAAATCTTATAGTAATTTGTTTATAATTTGATTGTTAATATATTTAGAAAGCCCTATTGCCTATTTTTTGATTTTTTAAATATTTTCATAATATTTGTACATGTACTTGAGCTTGTGCCTCAAAAATGAGTACACCTCAGCAATTTATAACACTTTTTACCAGAAAGGTGAGTTCCAGACCTTTCTAGAACTATGCATAATTACTAATAGTACTAGTAGTTACTAGTAGGCACTCTCGTGATAAATAATTACTTTTGGGATTACATAGATTACATTTTAGATGACATTTAATTACAAATGGAGGGACACACACAATGGACCTCCAGCTGGGAGTGAGATGGTTATCCCCTCCATCATCACCTGAGAAGAGAAGTCCCTTTGTCTTTCAATACTGGAGATTATAAATCAATGTTTAAACTGGCTTTGTTTCAAATATAAAAGACTTGGCGGTGACCAATACTTGAACGCCTATTATGTAGCGCCTTCCACAGATAATTTAGCTATTGTTGTATACAGTAAGATATGTTATTATTAATATAGCCTAATAAATTATAACACGTTTGTTTAAACAAGTAGCCTATTTTAAAGCCAAAAAAAACGAATTTAAAGTCCATATAACAATTTGAAAATCACACCCCAAAAATACACGAAAAAATTACAATTAAAAAGAGGAAATTAAAATTGTTGCAGACACGTCAATCGAATAGATTGATATAGGCTAGCGACCAATAGACTAGATTTATATCACCGTATTAATGGCTTAAAATATTAACATTAATGCCATAAAACGTTTCGTGTTTTTCTGATGATGCGACATTACATTGTAGCACCGTAATAAAAAGTCACATTCTTACTGGTCGCAGTCATCTCTAGAACGGCCTGGAGTAGCATGATGGCCCGGAGAATGTTGAGTTGACATCTCGGAAGACGGTCGGTCACTGTTGCCCGAGCAGGATACATTCCCCCGATTCTATTCTAATCCCTTTACATCCACTACAACCGTAAACGCACGTGTAAACGTTGATTTACAAATTAAAAGGCACAAAATGTATATGACAACTGTCCACGCAGTCGTCCTTTATCCCGTGTCTGTGTGTAACGTAAAGCACGAAGTTCTTTCTCTCTCTTTCACTCGCTCCTTCTCTCTCTCCTCCGGAGTCCCACTACTTTCCTTCGAGCTCTCAGCGCACGCTTCCAAAACTTCTATGCCGAGTGCGGCTTGCCTTGCACGAGCCATCTGGCTCTGATTAGGGTTGGATGTGTCGCCACCGTGTGTTGAAAATACACATTTCTTTGTGCAAGACCTGCAAGACCGACAAGTCTTCAGATCGCGCATACTGTATTTTTCACATACCGTTTATGACTTATTCATTGAGCATACAGTTTATTACAACTTATTAATTCACATATGACTATATTTATTAAAACAATAAGGCCCGATGAGGTGTGGTATATGGCCAATACACCACGTCTAAGGTCTGTCCTTACGCAGGACCCTTCGCCTTGGTATATTGGCCAAATATCACAAACCCCCGAGGTGCTTATTTCTATTATAAACGGGTTACCAACGTAATTAGAGCAGTAAAAATAAATGTGAGGCTGTACTTCAGGTATTGCAAAAGTGTGTGTAAATCAATTAATCATACCACAAAATCGTATCAACAGTTCCAAATCGCCTACAAAAGACTACACTACTGCAACGTGATACCTTACCTCAAACATATTTTTAACACAAGACAGACACAAGTATGTTGATTTGGGTGAAATAAATTACTCCAGTACACTCAACAACAACAAAAAAATGCTGGGTGAAAAACAACCCAACTTGGGTAGATATTGGACATGTTGAGTTATTTTGACCCAGCCAGTTGGGTCACAAACACAAACAACCCATTGTTTTATTTAAGTTGGATTGTTGATGCTGAGTTATTGCACTACGATTCACCAGGTCAGATCAGAAGACTGGAGGTGACCCAACTGATAGTTGTTTTTGGTCACATGTGAGAGTACATGTCAATTCACTTAATCTGTTCTGTTGTATTGTTAACCATGTTAAGGTGGAGCACTGACACTTTTGTAGGTTTAATAAGGGCTTAAACGCCCAAGCCAGGGTTTCCCAAGCTCAGTCCTCGTGACCCCAAGGGGTGCATGTTTTAGGTTTTGCCCTTGCACAGCTGATTCATCTAATCATCAAGTGTTGATAATTTGAATCAGCTGTGTGGTATTAGGGCAAAAACCAGAACGTGTGTTCTGTCCACTATTTAGCCAGCGCTGGGTTGTTTTTAACCCAGCATATTTTGTTGTTGTGTATACACAATGTTGGAGCACAACTAAGAGGTTGAAATTTGTAACGCATGGAATGAGACATCACACACGAAATCCACCCAGGGCCAAATATTGTAGAGCTTACAGGCTAGACTAGAGGTTATTCATTTTTTTTTCTAAACAGGGGGAGGTAGATTAAGGGAAAGACAGGGGAAAAGAGGAATGAAGGGAGAGGAACAAGAATAATTTAAGTTATTTTACAACACACACCTACCCTGTACAATCCAGGCCTCCAACTCACTGAAAGTAATGTGGTTATAATCTATTCCAAACCTTTATCAAATCCCATCACCATCTCCCAACTATACACCCGGTTAAATTTGACCATACACACTTCACGCTTCAGACACACACTTTATCAGTGTCAAAGTTGCGTTTCTAGATACTGAGGGGGAGAGAAAAGTGAATGGTAGCAATTTAGCATCTCCGGGTCCCACATCCTGCCTGCTCCTGCTCGATAGGCCATCTGGCGGCAGAGTAGCGAGGCGGGAGCGGGTTGAGCACTCCAACGTTTGAAGTGACAGGGCTGGGATGACTCACGAGCCCACCGTTTCACGTCCCATTTCCCCACTACTTGTCAGCCCTGGCTTGCTGGCTGGGACCCATGTCAGCCTATAGAACCTGATCAAAACCTTCCCACTCCCCCAGACAGTGTTCTTTGGTAAGGTAGTTTGGTTCTGATATAACATAAGACAGATAGGGATTGTCAGTGGATCTTCTGGAGTGGTTTCAGCATTCCTATATAAACCCCAGTCCCTTGGCATGCCTCTAACAAAAGAAAGGATGGTTGTTTGATGAAAAGGGCGAGATGTTAGGATAATATGGTGAAATTCATAGTTACCATAATGACACACCATTGAAATGACACTCTCACACACACACACACACACACACACACACACACACACACACACACACACACACACACACACACACACACACACACACACACACACACACACACACACACACACACACACACACACACACACACACACACACACACACATTATGACCACTATTAACTGAAACTTAAGGTTACTTGGGTAACCCCGGTTCTCTGATATTATGAATGAAATATCTCACTGTGGGATTCATCATAGTCTTTAAGTAGCTCGAAGAATAAAATCAGACATCTGTTGAAGACAGACAGGTCGATTGGCGAATGAGGGAGCCCCTCCCTTCATACTAAAGAGCCATTCGCCCGCCCTCTGGATCATTCTCGAGCATGCCGGAACTTCCTCACTCTCTTACAGTAGGGCAGTGCTGTAAGAAGTAAACATTTTGTGCCCCCTAACTCTCCGCTGCGTCTGTAAATAGTATAATGTGTCTATAAAATTGTTATAAGTACACCTCTGCATAACATTGCATCCTTAACATTAAAGAAAACAAAAAAATAAAAAATAAATATAGATCAACTTACAACAAAGAATAACTTTATTAACATTGTTATTTAGTCTAACAGAAATGACTTAAAGTGCATCAATTTGCCTGAAATTTAAAAACAAACCTCAAGCCTTATTTAAACTGTAAACATTTTTTGACCATTTGATACTGAAAAATAAATAAAATATAATCAATAAATAATAATAAATTCAAATTGATCAGCAACATTAACTCAGGAGCACAATATATGAAACAAACCTATAAAACAAAAATGAATAAAACAATTTGTGCTGAATTTTTAAAATTAGAATGAGGAAGTCCGGATTAATGGCTACAATGAGCACGTTTTGCAGAGCACAGCTTTTCGAAGCGGGGTTTGAAGCATGATACTGCAACTCTTAGCTCCTGCTCAATGTTTAGCTGGGACCTGTACTTGGTCTACAGTGCAGCAACAACAGAGAAGCCAGTCTCACAAAGATAAGATGTTGCAAAAGGAAGAAGAATGCCCATGGCCCTCTGCCCTAAGAGTGGATACTGCTTCTCTACACTCAGCCAGAATTCACTCAGTGTCTGTGATCTGAACCTCAGTCTCAATGTGCAGTCAGACGTCATATCAATGAACTGGTCCTCCTCTGCAGAGCTGAAACCAGTTGCAGCTGGTGCATTGAAAGGATCTCTCACCCAGTCATATTGGGAACTGTTTTCAGGGAAGTACTTTTTAAAGAATCCCATCAGTGATGAAATATGTTCCTTAATATATGGAATCACTGAGGTGGCATCATAGTCAGTAGTGTCAACAAATTCATGCAGGTTCTCGAATGAATCAGTATTTCCTTCATCAAGTCGCCTGCCCTACATTGCAAGCTTTCGAGTGAAAGAGCTGATCTTGTCTGTGACCTGAGGGAGGTGTTTATCTTTCCCTTGAAGCTGTAGATTTAGTTCATTTAGCTTTCCAAATATGTCACTCAGGTAGGCCAGTTTTGCCAGGAAGTTCTCATCACTACATTTTTCTGCGAGGTCATACTTGTGCTCCTGCTCCGAAAACATTCTTATTTGCTCTCTGAGCTCAAAAACTCGGGACAAGACTTTTCCTCGTGACAGCCACCTTGCTTCACTGTGAATCATCACAGCTTGATGTTCAGCTCCCATCTCCTCACAGATAGCAGAGAAGACTTGTTTTTAGTGGTCTGGTCTTTATAAAATTGACTACACCTACAATGTCAGTCATAACCTCACTTAATTCAGAGGAAAGGTGCCTTGATGCCAGTGCTTCTCCGTGTATAACACAGTGTGTCCACTCAGCATTAGGTGAGGCCTTCTTGATGAGTGCCCAAAGTCCTTTTCTCATCCCTGCCATGGTCTGTGCACCATCACTGCAAACACCAATGTAGTGTTCCCACTTTAGCCCATTCTCAGTCAGGAAGCAGTCCATGATTTTGAATAGCTCTTCAGCTGTGGCTCTGTCTCTGACATATTTACAAAAAAGTAGATCCTCACACAGGGAGTTTGTCATGTTTAAACGTACATAATCGATAAACAAACATTCTTTGTTGCTGTCAGTTGCTTCATCGAACTGTAAGGCAAAGCGTTTGTCTTTGAGTTTATCTACCAGCTGTTCTTTAAGATCGTTAGTAATGTAATTTATACGTCTGGCGACAGTGTCATTGGACAGAGGGATAGTTTTTATTTTTGCAGCACTTGCGTCATCCAGCATGACAGAGACCAGGTCTAATGCTGCAGGCAGTATCAGCTCCTCTGCTATGGAGTGGGGTTTTTTGCACTGAGCAATTTGGTACGCCACCTTATATGATGCTAACAGTGCTGGTTTACTGAAGTAGCATTCACAAAGCGGGACGATTGTTGGCAATATTCGGCACGTTTTCGCTGAAGAAACTCAAGCGGCTTATCAGCGTGATTGGGGTGTAATGTCTTTAAGTGACGCCTTCATTTATTTGGCTTCATGCTGTCCGCTGCCAACATGACACAGTAAACATACCGGTCTTTCCTCGTCTCCCACCGTAGTCACAGTGAAGACAAGCGCTACATACGCTTCGTCATATTTCCTCGTCTTAGCTTTCGGGAGACTTACGTTTGTCTCATTATCTCCGTCTCTCTCCGCCTTTCTTTTCATCCCTGTTAAATATTTTTCCATGGTGTCTCTTAAGGGTTTGTTATCTGCACTTCATATCTCCTGCTCTGTGCTGTGTGCTCTTGTTCGGTGCAAAAAAAAACTACGCTGGCGGAGAAAATAAAGCATGTTCCCCAGGGGTCACACGCGCCCCGCCTGGCATCGCTCCGAGCCCCCCCAGGAGGGTGTGCCACACTATTTGAGGAGGACTGCAGTAGGGGAATGTGGGGATATATCAGAGAACCGGTCTTACTCAAGTTATCTTTCAATTATTTGTTTTGATAATATCTCACAGTGGAATATGCCCAACTGCCGAATTGCACATGCTCTCCGAAGCCAGGCAGTCTCACATATCAACCCTCAGAGGCCCTGACACTGAGTACAGTATGCACCAATGAAGGTGCAGTGACGTCATAAATCTCATAAAAGTATGAGGGGATGCCCAATACCACTTCTCAGAAAATGCACCACTAGTTTCCATACAGTGAGTGTAGGAAGACCCCTAGCACTCTGGATAGTCTCAATGACTCCAAGAGGCAGGCCCATTGCATCGAGATTTAACCTCTCACAGGCCATAGGGCCATGGCGTCCAGGAGAGGCTGGAAAATATCTCAGTTCGCTTGGGTCAGCAGGTCCCTGTATAATGGGAGTTGTCAAGGCTGATCGCTATCCAGAGCTTGCCCTGCCATCATGGGGCTACCAAGATGAGGGATAAGCCTTCTTCCCTCACTCTGGCTAGAGTGTGGAGAGTATGAGGCTGAGGTGAGGGAAAGCATAATGGAACCCGCTTGGCCAAGTGTGTGCCAGCACGGGTTTCCTGCTAGCGCAAAGAACAACGGGCAGTGCGTGGACAGATGCTTGACTGTATCTCAGATTTGTTTCACCAGTTGGGGATGAAGTCTCCCTCTGGACAAGTCTGCTCCCATGTTCAGTAGGCCCGGGACATGAGTCACACGTAGGGACAGTAGGTCTGCTCCACAGAATAATCCTGATGAATAGTCAGTGGTTGATTGTCCGTAATATCTTATTGTCCTTTCTGATCAAAACATGACAATTCCGAAGAGTTTCAGTAAAAAAAATATAAAAAATACACTGTGAACAATTCAAGTTAATTTACAGTATGTGAGCAATGTGAAGATGTGGGGTCCACACTACTCCTAGGGGAGTGCCAATAACAAAGACAGAAGGCCTCTTCCAGTGGCGGGGAGCTAAGGGACATGCGAGGTGACGCCGTGTACACAGACGTTGGGCAAACACCTAGCACTGGACGTCTTTCATCCTCAGTAGGCCAAGAGGTACTCCTACGATGGTGGACTTCATCAACCTCAGCACTCGGAGGCACGTGTTGAACGTGACCGAGGGCCCACTGTGGAACAGGGAGTGCCACTGTCGGGATGTGGTCGTGATGTGGTCGTCCAAGAGTGTTGCCTGGTAAAAAATAATCCAACATTACGCCTAAGTATTCTATTCTCTGTGTTGGCATCAAACAGCTATTTTTTAGAGGTGGGTTACAAGGGAAGTTGTGTCTCATACCGCTTTCTCCCGGGATTGGGAGCAAGTCGGTTGCCCCTTCTTCCCTGTAGGGGAATCAAATGGGCGGGACCTCGATGCGGCTGCACTGTCGGCCCCTGTTTGTGGGGTCGATGCCCGCTATGTTGCTGGAGTCTTGGCTCGTGGAGGGTTAGGCCGGGTAGCCACGATTTCCAGGTCTACGGGGCAGGCAGAATTCTTTTAAAGTTCACACTTCTGCCAAATGGCGGCGACAGCCGGCCCAAATAGTTCCTTCGGCTCAACAAGAGGGTCAAGGAAATCTTTCTCAATGTCTAACAGGCTGGACAAGTTGAGGCACAATGCTCTCTCCCCTACCACTGCAAGGCTCATGGCATGGCCACAGCCTTGAATGGCACACCTGGATGCTTGAAGGTGACGACACAGATCTCCTCCCAAGGGTCTGGGTTAGGCTTGCCCGATAGCTAGGAGATTATGCATCTAGCATCAAATCGGCCTGGTAAGCCAGCAGTAGGGACATAACGTTCAACACCGAACGTTTAGCAGACACGTAGACCCTTTGGTAGATAGACGCAGAGAAGCGCTCCGTCTTATCAAGGCAAAAAGTACCTGTACTGACAAGACACTGGGGTTGGGGTGGTTGTCCTTGACATTCATGCTGGCAAAAAGTCTAGTTTGTACCTTGCCAGTCAAGGTTTTGTCCCAAATGCATTTGGCTTCCGTCACGCAAGCTGGGATAGCTAGGAGAATTAATTGCCTGAGACGGTGAAAGAGAGGTGTTTCCTCCCATCGTACAGTCCCTCTCTGCGATTTCACCTCCCACAGGTTCAGGCCACTCAATATTGAGTGGTCGCTGCCCGTTTGCATACATAAATGAGTGAATATCTGTCATCCTTCATCGATGCCCTGCTAAGGACGGAAGAGCGCCTAGAGGTAACAGCTTGCGCCTCCTAGTCCTCTTCCTCCTCTACTGCTTGGAGGAGGTCGGTCTTGCCCTTGCCATCAACTTCGTCGGTGATGAGGTCCCCTTCCCCCTCCTCCAAGCCCTGGAAAAGTGGGTGAAGGTCCTCGGGATAGCCATACATGATGTCGGTCCATGAGGGATGGGTTTGTGAGCTAGTCTCCCTGCTTGAATGCAGTGTGGGAGACAAACCATGTTTGACTGCTCTGCGCAATCTTTGGTGTAGAGTGTTAGCAGCAAAATTACCACAATGGATGCATGACCGGGTGTCGTCGAACGCTGCTTCCACATGTTCAAGACCGAGGCAGATGACACACAAGGGGGTGCATGTCCTTGCCTGATATGGTTGCCCCTTGGGCTGAGCTAGCAGGCTCCATGACTAAAAAAACAGCTAATCCGAGAACAAAGTGAAACGTATTCAGGGGTCGCCACTTAGCTTAGTAGCCTAGCTAGTTAGCACAGTGCTAGCCGGAGAAGCAAATCCTTTAACAATGTGAAGTTAGCTATCATTCGCCTTGTGGGCTAGTAGCCTAGCTAGTTAGAACAAAGTTAGCCAAAGCGTGGCTCTTGACCCATAAGCAGTGAAGCTAGGACGGTCGGTCTAGACAACGTGACACTGTAGTGGATTGAGCTAAACGAGAGAGCGAGCTAGTAATTTTACCCTTCCAGGTAGAAAAAGCTAGTTGGTAGGATAGCTAGCCTTGGGTGAGCTAGCCAAGTTAGCTAAGCCTTGCAGCAGCTATCCGTCTGATGCTAGCTACCACAGGAGACAAAATGAAGAAAAAGAGGCAAAGCTAATTCTTACCTTAAGCTAAAACTATCCTCGCGGTAAAGTCACACAACACAAAGCTAAAAAACCTGCACTCAGTAGTGTAACCTCAACTGCACACCTTCGTGCAACGTAAAGTATCTGGTGAATATCAATATCATATGTGACATATCAAAACAAATAATTGAAAGAGAACAACAAACACTGAACAAACACTAAACAAAAATATAAATGCAACATGTAAAGTGTTGGTCACATGTTTCATGAGATTAAATAAAATATCCCAGAAATGTTCCATATGCACAATAAGCTTATTTTTCTCAAATTTTGTCCACACATTTGTTTACATCCATGTTAGTGAGCATGTATTATTTGCCAAGATATGCCACACCTGTCAGGTGGATGGTTTATCAAGAAGCTGATTAAATAGCATGATCATTATACAGGTGCACCTTGTGCTGGGAACAATAAAAGGCCACTCCAAAATGTGCAGTTTTGAGGGAGCGTGTAATTGGCATGCTGACTGCAGGAATGTCCATCAGGGCTGTTGGCACAGAATTTAATGTTAATTTCTCTACCATAAATCAACATTGTTTAAGATAATTTGGCAGTACTTTCAACCGGCCTCATAACCGCAGACCACGTGTGTGGCATTGTCTGGGGGATCAGTTTGCTGATGTCAACTTTGTGAACAGAGTGCCCCATGGTGGCGGTGGGGTTATGGTATGGGCACGAATAAGCTTCGGCAAATGAACGCAACTGCATTTTAGCGATGGCAATTTGAATGCACAGAGAAACTGTGACGAGATCCTGAGGCCCATTGTCGTGCCATTCATCCGCCGCCATCACCTCATGTTTCAGCATGATAATGCACGGCCTCATGTCACATGGATATGTACACAATTCCTGGAAGCTAAAAATGTCCCAGTTATTCCATGGCCTGCATACTCAGACATGTCACTAATTGAGCATGTTTGGGATGCTCTGGATTGACGAGTACGACAGCGTGTGCTAGTTCCCGCCAACATCCAGCAACTTCGACACAGCCTTTGAAGAGGAGTGGGACAGTATTCCATAGGCCACAATCAACAGCCTGATCAACTTTACATGAAGGATATGTGTCACACTGAATGAGGCAAATGGTGGTCACAACAGATAGATTGTAAACTGTCATGGTCAAATCTAGTCTCCTCAACTTGGTCAACAGCCACACCGTTCATTGAAATCTAACAGTACAGCTACCACAATCTTCTTATTATCAATTTATTTCAACCAATCATCAGTCATTTGTGCCAATGGAGTACATGTTGAGTGCCCTTCTCTATAAGCATGCTGAAAGTCTGTTGTTAATTTGTTTACAAAGAAGTAGCATTGTATTTGGTCAAAAACCATTTTTTTCCAATTGTTTGCTAAGAGTTGGCAGCAAGCTGATAGTTCTGCTGTTAGAACTAGTAAAGGCTGCTTTACCACTCTTGGGTAGCGGAATGACTTTGGCTTCCCTCCAGGACTGAGGACGAAGACGTTCCTCTAGGCTCAGATTAAAGATATGACAGATAGGAGTGGCTATAGAGTCAACTACCATCCCCAGTAGCTTTCTATCTAAGTTGTCAATGTCAGCAGGTTTGTCATTATTTATCGATAAGAATACTTTGTCCACCTCTCTCTCACACTTTAACTTTACAAAATTCAAACGTGCAATGCTTTTCTTTAATTATTAGCTTTTTTGTACATCAGTGCTATGGCTCACTGTTCGTTGTTGGCGTTTCCTGCCTAAGTTTGCCCACTTTGCCAATGAAGTAATAGTTAAAATAATAATTGGCAACATCAAATGGTTTTGTGATGAATAAGCCATCTGATTCGATGAAAGAGGGGAGTCGAATTTGTCTTTCTGCCAATAACATCATTTAAATTACTCCCAAGTTATATCATTGATCTTGGCTGCATGATACCGTTTGTTCTGCTTTTTGTTGAGTTCTGTTACATTATTTCTCAATTTGCAGTAAGTCAGCCAGGCAGAAATGCAAGCCAGATTTATTAGCGACTCTTTTTAGCCCATCTCTTTCTACCATACAGTTGTTCAATTCCTCATCAATCCATTGAGCCTTAACAGTTCTGACAGTCAGTTTCTTAACAAGTGCACGTTTATCAATAATTGGAAGAATTTGTATGAATTCATCAAGTGCAACATTTGGATGCTCCTTATTAATCACATCAGACCAATAAATATTTTCCACATAAGAGTCACAATAAGATCTTTTGTATTTTAGGGCCAGCTTTTTTTAATTTGGGCTTTTCTGGAAACACAATAGCCACTATATTGTGATCACTGCATCCAATGGGTACAGATATAGCTTTAGAACAAAGTTCTATTAGTAAAAACGTGATCAATACGTTTGGATGATCTTGTTCCTGTAGTGTTTGTAAACACCCTCCTGGTAGGTTGATTAATAACCTGAACCAGATTAAATCAAATCAAAGTTTGTCACGTGCGCCAAATACAACAGGTGTAGTAGACTTTACAGTGAAAGGCTTACTTACAGGCTCTAACCAATAGTGCAAAATAAGGTATTAGGTGAACAATAGGTAAGTAAAGAAATAAAACAACAGTAAAAAGACAGGCTATATACAGTAACGAGGCTATAAAAGTAGCGAGGCTACATACAGACACCGCTTAGTCAGCCCGATTGAGGTAGTATGTACTTGTAGATATGGTTAAAGTGACTATGCATATATGATGAACAGAGAGTAGCAGTAGCGTAAAAGAGGGGTTGGCGGGTGGTGGGTGGCAGGACACAATGCAGATAGCCAGGTTAGCCAATGTGCGGGAGCACTCTTTGGTCGGCCCAATTGAGGTAGTATGTACATGAATGTATGGTTAAAGTGACTATGCATATATCAACAGAGAGTAGCAGCAGCGTAAAAAATAGGGGTTGGGGAGGGCACACAATGCAAATAGTACGGGTAGCCATTTGATTACCTGTTCAGGAGTCTTATGGCTTGGGGGTAAAACTGTTGAGAAGCCTTTTTGTCCTAGACTCCGGTACCGCTTGCCATGCGGTACTAGAGAGAACAGTCTATGACTGGGGTCTTTGACAATTTTTAGGGCCTTCCTCTGACACCGCCTGGTGTAGAGGTCCTGAATGGCAGGCAGCTTAGCCCCAGTGATGTACTGGGCCGTACGCACTACCCACTGCAGTGCCTTGAGGTCAGAGGCCGAGAAATTGCCGTACCAGGCAGTGATGCAGCTGTAGAACCTTTTGAGGATCTCAGGACCAATGCCAAATCTTTTTAGTTTCCTGAGGGGGAATAGGCTTTGTCGTGCCCTCTTCACGACTGTCTTGGTGTGTTTGGACCATTCTAGTTTGTTATTGATGTGGACACAAAGGAACTTGAAGCTCTCAACCTGCTCCTCTACAGCCCTGTCGATGAGAATGGGGGCTTACAGGCACTGGTTACAGTGAGAAGCTTCCTCTTAAGAGGACAGCTTGATGAGAAGGTCTCCAGGTCCCCAAGAAAGTACACCTCGCTGTTTACATCACATACACTATCAATCATTTCATACATAGTATTAAAATAGTGACTGTTAGTACTTGGTGGCCTATAGCAACACCCTGAATGAAAAGGCTTTAGATGTCCCAGGTGAACCTGCAACCACAACACTAGTGGTTAGAGCATTGGGCCAGTAACCGAAAGGTCGCTGGTTCGAATACTTGAGCTGTCAAAAATCTGTCCATGTACCCTTGAGGAAGACACTTAACCCTAATTTGTTTCAGGGGCACCGTACTACCAATTGTGCTATTGTGTGTTTTCTTTCTCTCACGTTATTTGTAACACCGTCTCTTATCACTGAAAAGAGCTTCTAGAAATCAGGAAAGACTATTTTTTCTTTAACGAGTCGAATGAGAGGTATTTACTCCAGACACTCGACGAGGACCTCAGCCCCGTCATTCGCAGGAGAAGAGACGGAGATATCGAGGACGAAGGTCGGGGTGCCTTGTAAGGATCAGTTGACGAGTGGGTAATTTGCATTTACCATCGGTCCTATTAGCCAAAGTACAATCATTGGATAATAAAATAGACGAATGACAAGCACGTATATCCTACCAACGGGACATTAAAAACTGTAATATCTCGTTTCACTGAGTCGTAGCTGAACGGCGGCATGAATAATATACAGCTGGCATGTTATACACAGTAAAGGTAGGATAGAACAGTAGCCTCTGGTAAGACAAGGGGTGGCGGTCTATGTATATTTGTAAACAACAGCTGGTGCACAATGTCTAAGGAAGTCTCGAGGTTTTGCTCGCCAGGTGTAGAGTATCTCATGATAAGCTGTAGACCACATTATTTACCAAGAGAGTTTTCATCTATATTCTTCGTAGCTGT
Source organism: Oncorhynchus clarkii lewisi (assembly GCF_045791955.1). Taxonomy (NCBI): domain Eukaryota; kingdom Metazoa; phylum Chordata; class Actinopteri; order Salmoniformes; family Salmonidae; genus Oncorhynchus; species Oncorhynchus clarkii. Next base: position 39,544,344 of record NC_092150.1, read on the forward strand.
CTATTTACCACCACAAACCGATCGTGGCACTAAGCCCAATGAGCAGTACACGGCCATAAGCAAACAGGAAAACTCTCATTCAGAGGCAGCACTCCTAGTGGCCGGGGACTTTAATGCAGGGAAACTGACATCTGTTTTACCTCCTTTTTACCAGCATGTTAAATGTGCAACCAGAGGGAAGAAAACCTCAAGACCACCTTTATTCCACACATAGAGACGTATACAAAGTTCTCCCTCACCCTCCATTTGGCAAATCTGACCATACTTCTATCCTCCTGATTCTTGCTTACAAGCAAAAACTAAAGCAGGAAGCACCAGTGACTCGGTCAATGAAAAAGTGGTCAGATGAAGCAGATGCTAAACTACAGGACTGTTTTGCTATCACAGACTGGAATATGTTACGGGATTCTTCTGATGGCATTGAGGAATACACCACATCAGTCACTGGTTTCATCAATAAGTGTTTCGATGACCCGACTGTGACAGTACATACATACCCCAACCAGAAGTCATGGATTACAGGCAACATACGCACTCAGCTAAAGGGTAGAGCTGCCGCTTTCAAGGAGCGGGACTCTAACCCGGAAGCTCATTAGAAATCCTGCTATGCTCTCCGACAGTGACACGAGCCTACCAGACAAGCTAAATTACTTCTATGCTCAAATCAAAATCAAATTTTATTTGTCACATACACATGGTTGGCAGATGTTAATGCGAGTGTAGCGAAATGCTTGTGCTTCTAGTTCCGACAATGCAGTAATAACCAACGAGTAATCTAAACTAACAATTTCACAACAACTACCTTATACACACAAGTGTAAAGGGATGAAGAATATGTACATAAAAATATATGAATGAGTGATAGTACAGAGCGGCATAGGCAAGATGCAGTAGATGGTATTGAGTACATTATATACATATGAGATGAGTAATTTATTTTGAATACATTTGCTAAAATGTCTAAAAAAAGGTTATGTCGATATAGGACTCGTTTTACTGTGGATATAGATACTTTTGTACCTGTTTCCTCCAGCATCTTCACAAGGTCCTTTGCTGTTGTTCTGGGATTGATTTGCACTTTTCGCACCAAAGTACGTTCACCTCTAGGAGACAGAAGAGTTTGAAGGTAAGCCTTGAAATACATCCACTGGTACACCTCCAATTGACTCAAAGGATGTCAATTAGCCTATCAGAAGCTTCTAAAGCCATGACATCATTTTCTGGAATTTTCCAAGCTGTTTAAAGGCACAGTAAACGTAGTGTATGTAAACTTCTGACTCACTGGAATTGCGATACAGTGAATTATAAGTGAAATAATCTGTCTGTAAACAATAGTTGGAAAAATGACTTGTGTCATGCACAAAGTAGATGTCCTAACCGATTTGTTAACAAGAAATTTGTGGAGTGGTTGAAAAACAAGTTTTAATGACTCCAACCTAAGTGAATGTAAACTTCCGACTTCAACTGTACATACCCCAACCAGAAGCTATGGATTACAGGCAACATCCGCACTGAGCTAAAGGCTAGAACTGCCGCTTTCAAGGAGCAAGACTCTAACCCGGAATTTTATAAGAAATCCTGCTATGCCCCCGATGAACCATCAAACAGGCAAAGTGTCAATACAGGACTAAGATCGAATCGTACTACACTGGCTCCGATGCTTGTCGGATGTGGCAGGGCTTGCAAACCATTACAGACTACAAAGGGAAGCACAGCCGAAAGCTGTCCAGTGACACAAGCCTACCAGACCTACTTCTATGCTAACTTCGAGGCAAATAACACTGAAACATGAATGAGAGCACCAACTGTTCCAGACGATTGTGTTATCACGCTCTCCGCAGCCGATGTGAGTAAGACATTTAAACAGGTCAACATTCACAAGGCCGCAGGGCCAGATGGATTACCAGGACATGTACTGCGAACATGCACTGACCAACTGGCAGGTGTCTTCACTGACATTTTCAACCTGGGCGGCAGGTAGCCTTTTGGTTAGAGCGTTGGGCCAGTATCCGAAATGTTGCTAGATCGAATCCCGAGAATAATCTGTTGCTCTGCCCCTGAACAAGGCAGTTAACCCACTGTTGCTAGGCCCTCATTGTAAATAAGAATTTGTTCTTAACTGACTTGCCTAGTTAAATAAAGGTAAATAAAAAATAAAAAACTCTCCTTGTCCGAGTCTGTATTACCAACATGTTTTTAGCATACCACCATAGTCCCTGTGCCCAAGAACACTAAGGTAACCTGCCTAAATGACTACCGACCCGTAGCACTCATGTCTGTATCCATGAAGTGCTTTGAAAGGCTGCATGGCTCACATCAATATCATTATCCCAGAAACCCTAGGCCGACTCCAATTTACATACCGCCCTAACAGATCCACAGATGATGCAATCTCTATTGCACTCCACACTGCCCTTTCCCACCTGGACAAAATAAACACCTATGTGAGAATGCTGTTCATTGACTACAGCTCAGCGTTCAACACCATAGTGCCATCAAATCTCATCAATAAGCTAAGACAAAACCTATTTGGCATGGGTCCTCAGATCCTCAAAAGGTTCTACAGTTGCACCATTGAGAGCATCCTGATTGGTTGCATCATTGCCTATCACTGCCTGGTATGGCAACTGCTCGGCCTCCGACCGCAAGACACTAGAGAGGGTAGTGCGTACAGCCCAGTACATCAATGGCGCCAAGCTTCCTGCCATCCAGGACCTCTATACCAGGCGGTGTCAGGGGAAGGCCCTAAAAATGGTCAAAGACTCCAGCCACCCTAGTCATAGACTGTTCTCTCTGCTACCGCACGGCAAACGGTACCAGAGTGCCAAATCTAGGTCTAAGAGGCTTCTAAACAACTTCTACCCCCAAGCCATAAGACTCCTGAACATCTAATCAAATGGCTACCCAGAATATTTTCATTGCCCCCCTCTTTTACACTGCTGCTACTCTCTGTTATTATCTATGGATGATAACTTTAATAACTATACCTACATGTACATATTACCTCAATTACCTTGACTAACCGGTGCCCCCGCACATTGACTCTGTACCGATACCCCCTGTATATAGTCTCGCTATTGTTATTTTACTGCTGCTCTTTAACTAATTGTTACTTTTATTTCTTATTCTTATTCATTTTTAAACTGCATTGTTGATTAGGTGCTTGGAAGTAAGAATTTCGGCGCATGTGACTAATAAAATTTGATTTGAAGAGTCGCTAGAGCACGATGGGACAAGGACAACCCGGCCGGACAAACCCTCCTCCTAACCCGGACGACGTTGGGCCAATTGTACGTCGCCTCATGGGTCTTCCAGTCACGGCTGACTGCGACACAGCCTGGGATTAAACCTTGATCTGTAGTGATACCTCAAGCACTGCCGTGCCTGAGACTGCTGCACCACTCGGGAGGCCACAGTACAATAACTTTACAGTACAAATGGGCTTGAAATGATGTGAACAGATTTGAGTCAGATGTTATAAGATGTGAGATTATGTTTTTAGTTTAATTTTCTAATTACACATTATTATATCATAAAAGGACTATGATAAAAACAGGCTATATAAATACATTTGATTTGATTTGGTCTGCTGAGCGCAAACTTGCACAGTTGTGAAAATTCTGTCCAACTTCTAGCGAGCATTTACTGTGAACACTGAGGCTGTACCCGCTTTAAGTTACAGTTTTAACAGTGGCCAAGTAGGCTACTGTAGCTATTTGATCATAATGGAGGCCTACCAGAATGGCCTACCATCCAAAACAATGGAGTAAATGCACCCCATAACATTTTAACATGGAAATAGCTGTTCTATCATTCAGCCAACAGTAGCAGCCAATGTGCTGTGTTCAATGTAGGCCTAATTTCCATGAGAATTTAGAAAAAAAACATGCAGGGCTTAACATTAACCTGTTTATCCACTTTCCTTCAGACAAAGAGGTGACTGAAAATGTTGTTGTGTTGTTTGATGCAAGAAACTGCATTATTATTATAAAATGCATTATTATTCCCATACAATTATTACAGAGAATCAGACAAATTATGCTACCCTCGCAAAGGATATGAACAAAATGTACACACGTGGCTACATACAGCCATTGCTTTTTAAAAAATTGAACCTTTATTTAAACTAGGCAAATCAGTTAAGAACAAATTCTTATTTACAATGACGGCCTACCCCGGCCAAACCCAGACGACGCTGGGCCAATTGTGCACCGCACTATGGGACTCCCAAACGCGGCCGGATGTGATACAGCCTGGAATCGAACCAGGGACTGTAGTGACGCCTCTTGCACTGAGATGCAGTGCCTAGGCCACTGCGCCACTCGGGAGCTCACTTGATCTCAAAGCAAGTGCAAATCTCACAGTATGTACTTTGGTGTATCTTTATTTTATGGCTGCTACATTACTGCAGACACGGTAATCTGAGCCATCCGATTGGCCAGCAGTGCACTTGATTTGCTCTCCTGGCTAGCCGGGAAGGCAGAGTTGTACCTTCAGACACTTGAAATGGTTCAAAATGGCAACAGTTTCCTACCTGGCATGCAGGGCAGCTGTATCGGGTGTACCTACCACCAACAGCAAGAGACAACAACAACAACAAAATAGGAACACAATGCTTTGTTGGATTTTTCACAGAAATGCCCTGGAGATCGATCAGTTGGAAACCACTGCTCTAGAATGTTGATTGAAGTTCAATCTTGTGCTTCTCTCTGTGGGCTAATATTTATTATGCAAGGCAGGGGACTGCCGGGGAGCTACTGTGCATTGGTAGCAAAGCAAATCTGGGATCCCACTCTTTCTTTTTAACAAAGCCCAAAACTGCTTTCAAAACTGTTTTCCTGCAATTGCATTAAGAATTTTTGTGCATTGAGTGCTTGTCAGAATTCATGTTTTTGTTTTAGTGACATGACATGGCAAAAATAGTAGCCCTGGAAAGTTACATCCTGAGTGATGAAGTATAGGCTTTGAATGACTGTGCCATCAGCTACAGAAGGTCTGGGCTACACACCACTGTTTGAGTTGAGCGCCGCTGCTGTGGTGCTCATTACAGACTATTTCATTCCCTTCACCGGAACAGCCGAGTGTCATCAACACTCATTAACGTCAGATCAGTGCACGCAGAGAAAATAAAAACATTTGGGAATATATTTCATAGAACAGACATGCTTCTGTCACCTCCAAACACCTCCAGCTGGAAAATCAGGTGACCGTAAGCAGAGGAATCTGTCTCTCTCTCTGGACATGTGGGAATGGAAAATAAAAGGACTTTGCGGAGCACAGATTTGATTCCACCAATGCCTGTCCTGTCATGTACGTCTATATCAATGTCATTCACGTTGCAACAACTCAAATACAATAACCCCCGGCCCCTTATTTGTGGAGCATCTCTGTACCATCGAGGGGGTTAACCCTAAACTGAGCCACCACCCCATCAAAGGTACAGACTGTGACAGCGGGATGTGTAACAAACCTAAATGGTTCCTCTTTAGGGTCCATGGGGGGAATGAATAATAGGGTGGACCGTTTGTTCCTGAACCTACATTGTTGGGGCCAGGGCTGTGATTCCGACATGGTGAGACGCATAATGTGTTTCCCTGTTCGGCCGGTAATGGTTCCCAGGTTGGATTTTGATTGGCTGTCATTACGTCAGGTAATCACAATAAGGCTTGCATTAAGACGCTTTCGGTCTGGAGCTATTAGATGGCTAAATGACTTTCTCTGTGGTTGGTGGGGCATCTGTGTTTTTACAGTTGCCCCTAGAATACTCTGTAGGGGGAACTTGTCCCTTACGACAAAGAACAAGACCATCAGCTGACAAAGGCATAATTCTAAAAGGCCTTAAATATGGCCTGAAGCGGAGAAAACATACACTGCCGTTCAAAAGTTTGGGGTCACTTAGAAATGTCCTTGTTTTTGAAAGAAAAGCTAGTTTCTTGACCATTAAAATAACATTAAATTGATCAGAAATAAAGCGTAGACATTGTTAATGTTGTAAATGACTATTGTAGCTGGAAATGGCAGATTTTTAAAAAGGAATATCTACATAGGCATACAGAGCCCATTATCAGCAACCATCACTCCTGTGTTCCAATGGCACATTGTGTTAGCTAATCCAAGTTATAATTTTAAAAGGCTAATTGATCATTAGAAAACCCTTTTGCAATTATGTTAGCACAGGTGAAAACTGTTGTTCTGATTAAAGAAGCAATAAAACTGTCCTTCTTTAGACTAGTTGAGTATCTGGAGCATCAGCATTTGTGGGTTCGATTACAGGCTCAAAATGTCCAGAAACAAAGAACTTTCTCCTGAAACTCGTCAGTCTATTCTTGTTCTGAAAAATGATGGCTATTCCATGTGAGAAATTGCCAAGAAACTGTCCAGTGTCTGTGTTATTTTTCCCATCTTAATCTTTTATTTTATTGGGCAGTCTGAGATATGGCTTTTTCTTTGTAACTATGCATAGAAGGCCAGCATCCCAGAGTCGCCGATTCACTGTTGACTTTGAGACTGGTGTTTTGTGGCGCAGTGTTGTATTTTGAGACAGGCTTGAATGACCTAAGTAGCCAATAGGCAGAGGGTAGAATAATTTGTCTGATTCTCTGGTATGGGAATAATAATAATGCATTTTATTTTAGTTTCTTGCATCGAACGACACAACATTTTCAGTCACCTCCTTGTCTGAAGGACAAGTGGATGAACAGGTTATTGTCAAGCTCTGCATGTTTTTTTCTTCTTCAAAAGTCTCATGGAATGTAGGCCTAAATTGAACACCACACATTGGCTGCTACTGTAGACTGAATGATAGAACAGCTATTTCCAAGTTACATTTTATGGGTGCGTTTTCTCCATAGTTTTTTTTATGGTAGGGGGCCACTCTGGCAGGCTTACATTATGCTCAAATAGCCACAGTAGCCTTCTTAGCCACTGTTAAAATTGTATTTCATTTTTAAAATCGTAGTCCTTTTATGATATATAATGTAATTAGAAAATGAAACTAAAAACATAATCTCACATTTTATAATCTTATAACATCTGACTCAAATCTGTTCACATCATTTCAAGCTCATTTCCACTGTGAAACTGTTGAAACATTTAAATGGCTGTCTGATGACATTAACAGGTACTTCCCTAAAAAGCCAGTGTGTTTAAAACATTGTTGATATACAGTGGGGCAAAAAAGTATTTAGTCAGCCACCAATTGTGCAAGTTCTCCCACTTAAAAAGATGAGAGAGGCCTGTAATTTTCATCATAGGTACACTTTAACGATGACAGACAAAATGGAGAGAAAAAATCCAGAAAATCACATTGTAGGATTTTTAATGAATTTATTTGCAAATTGTGGTGGAAAATAAGTATTTGGTCACCTACAAACAAGCAAGATTTCTGGCTCTCACAGACCTGTAACTTCTTCTTTATGAGGCTCCTCTGTCCTCCACACGTTACCTGTATTAACGGCACCTGTTTGAACTTGTTATCAGTATAAAAGACACCTGTCCACAACCTCAAACAGTCACACTCCAAACTCCACTATGGCCAAGACCAAAGAGCTGTCAAAGGACACCAAAAACAAAATTGTAGACCTGCACCAGGCTGGGAAGACTGAATCTGCAATAGGTAAGCAGCTTGGTTTGAAGAAATCAACTGTGGGAGCAATTATTAGGAAATGGAAGACATACAAGACCACTGATAATCTCCCTCGATCTGGGGCTCCACGCAAGATCTCACCCCGTGGGGTCAAAATGATCACAAGAACGGTGAGCAAAAATCCCAGAACCACACGGGGGGACCTAGTGAATGACCTGCAGAGAGCTGGGACCAAAGTAACAAAGCCTACCACCAGTAACACACTATGCCGCCAGGGACTCAAATCCTGCAGTGCTAGACATGTCCCCCTGCTTAAGCCAGTACATGTCAAGGCCCGTCTGAAGTTTGCTAGAGAGCATTTGGATGATCCAGAAGAAGATTGGGAGAATGTCATATGGTCAGATGAAACCAAAATAGAACTTTTTGGTAAAAACTAAACTCGTCGTGTTTGGAGGACAAAGAATGCTGAGTTGCATCCAAAGAACACCATACCTACTGTGAAGCATGGGGGTGGAAACATCATGCTTTGGGGCTGTTTTTCTGCAAAGGGACCAGGACGACTGATCCGTGTAAAGGAAAGAATGAATGGGGCCATGTATGGTGAGATTTTGAGTGAAAACCTCCTTCCATCAGCAAGGGCATTGAAGATGAAACTTGGCTGGGTCTTTCAGCATGACAATGATCCCAAACACACTGCCCGGGCAACGAAGGAGTGGCTTCGTAAGAAGCATTTCAAGGTCCTGGAGTGGCCTAGCTAGTCTCCAGATCTCAACCCCTTAGAAAATCTTTGGAGGCAGTTGAAAGTCCGTGTTGCCCAGCAACAGCCCCAAACATCATTGCTCTAGAGGAGATCTGCATGGAGGAATGGGACAAAATACCAGCAACCGTGTGTGAAAACCTTGTGAAGACTTACAGAAAACATTTGACCTCTGTTATATACCCTTTGTTGGCAATGACAAAGTATTGAGATAAACTTTTGTTATTGACCAAATACTTATTTTCCACCATAATTTGCAAATAAATTCATTAAAAATCCTACAATGTGATTTTCTGGATTTTTTTGTAATCATTAAGGACTGGGGAGTTATTCTGGATAAAAAAGAAACAGAATGGAGATAAGCACAGGCAAAATCCTAGAGGAAAATCTGGTTCAGCCTGCTTTCCATCTGACACTGGGCGATGAATTCACCTTTCAGCATGACAATAACCTAAAACACAAGGCCAAATCGACATTGGAGTTTCTTACCAAGAAGACTCAAATCTACTTGAAAATCTATGGCAAGACCTGAAAATGGTTGTCTAACAATAATCAACAACCAATTTGACAGAGCTTCAAGAATTTTGAAAAGAATAATGGGCAAATGTTGCACAATCCAGGTGTGGAAAGCTCTTAGAGAATTACCCAGAAAGACTCACAGCTGTAATCACTGCCAAAGGTGCTTCTACAAAGTATTGACTCAGGGGTGTGAATACTTATAGTATGTAAATATGTTTTTTCAGTAATTCATTTTAAATAAATGTGCGAACATTTCAACAAAAAAAAAATCACTTTGTCATTATGGGATATTGAGTGTAGATGGGTCAGAAAGAACATAAATGCAATCAATTTTGAATTCAGCCTGTAACACAACAAAATGTGGAATAAGTCAAGGGTATGAATACATTCTGAAGGCACTGCATAGCCTAATAAGCAACTATTATTTTTTTCCTTCTTTTTTTAATAATTTTTTTTATTGGGTCACAAGAGCAATACAATCCTCAAGACACATTACACTTTCCCATGCACTTAAGGAAATAGTGAATGTCATGGATATAGTAGATATAACTTTAAATCAGCTTACAGTATATCCACTTACAGTTTTTCCGTAGCTGGATAATTCAGCGACGGTCAATTAGTAGTATTGCCCTTTCTTGGGAACTCAGTCAGGGTGTCAACTTACAGTTGTGAGTTAGAATAGTAGAAAACACTAGGTGCAACTTCAAAATGTGGTTGTACATCAGCAGCATTGTTTTACAACCGGAGTTTCAAGCAACAGAGCTCTTAAAAGGGCGAAAACATACAGTACTTTGTTATAGAAACTACACACATCTAAATTTGAGTGAAAAATTATTATTTATAATAAAATAATAAAAATTGAAACAGGTTTCCCTCAAGAGTTTCCCTGTATTTAGCACCATCCATCATTCCGGCAAATCTGACCAGTTTCCCAGTCCCTGCCGATGAAAAACAACCCCACATGATGCTGCCACCACCATGCTTCACTATGGGGATGGTGTTCTCGGGGTGATGAGAGGTGTTGGGTTTGCGCCAGACATAGTGAGTACCTCCTTCCATACGTTTGGGGAGTCTCCAAAATGCCTTTTGGTGAACACCAAACGTGTTTGCTTATTTTTTTACTGTAAGCAATGGCTTTTTTCTGGCCACTCTTCCGTAAAGCCCAGCTCTGCGGAGAGTACGGCTTAAAGTGGTCCTATGGACAGATACTCTAATCTCCGCTGTGGAACTTTGCAGCTCCTTCAGGGCTATCTTTGGTCTCTTTGTTGCCTCTCTGATTAATGCCCTCCTTGCCTGGTCCATGTGTTTTGGTGGGCGGCCCTCTCTTGGCAGGTTTGTTGTGATGCCACATTCTTTCCATGTTTTAATAATGGATTTAATGGTGCTCCGGGGGTTTTCAAAGTTTCTGATATTTTTTATAACCCAACCCTGATCTGTACTTCTCCCCAACTTTGTCCCTGCCCTGTTTGGAGAGCTCCTTGGTCTTCATGGTGCCGCTTGCTTGGTGGTGGCCTTTGCTAGTGGTGTTGCAGACTCTGGGGCCTTTCAGAACAGGTGTATATATACTGAGATCATGTGACAGATCATGTGACACTTAAAGTCCACCTGTATAGAATCTAACTAATTATGTGACTTCTAAAGGTAATTTGTTGTGCCAGATTTTATTTAGGGGCTTCTTAGCAAAGGGGGTGAATACATATGCACACACCAATTTTCAGTTTTTAATTTGTAAGACATTTTTTAAACAAGTAATTTTTTTCATTTCACTTCACCAATTTGGACTATTTTGTGTATGTCCATTACATGAAATCCAAATAAAACATCAATTTAAATTACAGGTTGTAATGCAACAAAATAGGAAAAATCAACAAGGGGGATGAATACTTTTGCAAGGCACTGTATATTGCTGATAACACATCTGATAATATAGACCATGCATGGTCCAATATGTGAAAATAATGTCAACCATTTTTACCAATATGTTATTGGGCCCATTTCTGGAGGGTAGGTTGTCTGTTAAAAAAGTCCCCAGAATTGAGCTCCTCAGTCCTTCTACATAACAATTCTGTATAAAATGATTATCATTCCCTAAAAGCATGATGGTCATGACTTTCTTACATGAAAGAGGAGGTTAACTTGGCCCCAGTCAATCGACCTGAGATCAACGTAAGTTTCAGTCTTGGGATTTTTGTTTCCTTTTATCCCCTGGACTCTAGAAGTCTGTTATACTCAGCTCTCTGCCATTTGGCTAGAAGATCATCTTAGGGTCTCTCACACGCACACACATATTACTCAAGATAATGGTGAGTACATTTCCCGGCAGAGAACAGGAAGAGTAGATTCATTGGGTCTAATAACCCTCCAGGCTGGCTTCAGGACAAGGACTGTGTCCCAAATGGCACCCTATGGGCCCATAGGGCTCTGGTCAAAAGTAGTACACTACATAAGGAATGGGATGCCATTTGGGACACAACCCAGGAATGTCTTTGGAGACATTACCTTTTGGAAACTCTCCCATTTCTCCTATATTGACTCTGGACAGAACCAGTCCTGATCCATCCTAAACTTCTTGGCTTGTTTGTTGATAGAGAATAACTCACAATTTTAATATCCAGAACATTGTCTCCTCTTAGAGGCCGTCACCATTAACATTATCACCCCACCCACTGATCTCCCCAGGCCCCGTTTAGGGCTGGCTAGTGGCTAGTTCTGTCTACCTCAGAGCTCTCTCTCACAGACTGTCTGCTAAGGGGGATTATGGTCTGGGTCTACCAGAGCTAATTCTCATCAGTTCAAATAGACAGACAACCCTGGCCTGGTATTTGTGGTGGGAAGTGGGCATGAATATATATATATATATATAAATAAATAAAAGAGTGAGAGGAGAGGTTTTTATTTTATTAGGATCCTCATTAGCGACAGCTAGTCTTACCGGGGTCCAACACATAACGAAAAATACAGACAAAAGATTTTACAAACATTAACATGTAGTGTGTTTGTTCATCTATCAATTACACATACATGTCAGTACACACACAAAAAGGTCACATGGGAGAGACGTTGTGCCGTGAGGTGCTGCTTTACTTGTATTTTTAAACCAGGTTTGCTGTTCACTTGCGCTGTGGCTCTGAATAACATGTACATTTCATAGAATTTGTTCTGGACCTGGGGACTGTGAAAAGACCCCTGGTGGCATGTCTGGTGGGGTAAGTGTGTGTGCCAGTTCCGTGTGTAAGTTGACTATGCAAACAATCCAGAATTTCCAACACATGAATATAAAAAAAAGAAGCAATGCAGTCAGTCTTTCCTCAACGTTTAGCCAAGAGTCTGGCATGCATAGCATTGATATTAGCCGCTCTGTCCTGGGCCAGCAGCAGCTTAACTAGGGCATTCTTTGCAGCACTTAACCATATGGCTGGACAATAATCAAGATAGGATCAAAATAGTTTGTGGAGTGGGGTGTAAAAAAGAAAAAGCAGAGCAGCTCTTTATCACGGACAGACCTCTCTCGCTTTACAACAATTGAATCAATATAATTTGGACCATGACAGTGAGAAAAGAGAGAAAATAGAGAGGGGGAGTCTTGTTGACTATGCAGGTCCCAAGGCTGGTTGGCTGTGATCTCACCACCATAACCACACCCCAGCACTAATCTCCCAGATGATTGGCTAAAAATCAGGCTTTCTGGGAGTGATCGATATCTCTCACCGAATCCGAGCGTGGTGGTAGTAGGGTGTGTGTTTGTTTTGTTGTCCGTAGCGGCACGCACATACTGCTCATACTGCCTTTGCATGTTCAATAAGAAATGCAAATAACCATTAAATATATTTTTCAACATTCAGAAAGTATTCACGCCCCTTGACTTTTTTCACAATTTGTTGAGTTAGAGTGGGATTTAAACTTATTTTTTTTTAAATTGTCAACGATCCACACAATTCTCTAAGGTCAAAGTCTAAGAAAAATTAACATTAGTAAAGAATTTATGAAAAATAAAACAATTCCCATTTGACATTAAGCTATTGTGTGTTGGTCAGTGACAAAGAAACATTTGAAATTCGGCTGTAACAACAAAATGTGTAAAAAGTCAAGGGTTGTGAATGCTTTCTAAATGCACTGTATATTTAAGCCATAATGCACGAGGGGGGTGTGGTATATGGCCAATATACCACGGTGCCTTATTGCTATTATAAACTGGTTATCAACGTAATTAGAGCAGTAAAAATGCATGTTTTGTCATACTCAAGGTATACGGTCTGATATACCACAGCTGTCAGCCAATCAGCATTCAGGGCTCTAACCACCCAGTTTGTAATGAAAAATATATTGAGGTCTCCAAAATAAATACACACGAGTGCAACAATAGTTTTTTGTAATGACTTTTTATTCACGGTGAATGAAAGTGTTGGCTTTGAAGGCTTTGTTTGGACATTAGGGTAGAGGTGAGATTGTTCTTCTGGAAGTCAGAGGGTAGGCACAAGTTGGACGGTTGAAAGGACTGAGGTACCTTGAAGGGTGTGGCAGAGCATGTCAGTCTATGTGATCACAGTGGGGCCCGTGCGGCCGGTCTTCTCGTGGAGCCCAGAGATCTTCAGTGCAATCTCCACCAGAGGTTTCAGCATGACCTGAGGAAGACAGTCAACCTTAGATTACAGCCCCTTACCATAACCCCTTCCCCGTTACAGTCTTAACAAAGAACTCCACCTGGCCCTCGAGTAGGCCAAGCATCTGCAATATTGCGTTCACTTGTGAGCAAGGTGAAGGAGCCGAAATTAATCCGTTTCAGAGGGCCTCTTTATCCAAAACGATTATCAGGAAGTTTCTTCCCCTTCTGCCAGTCTGCCTTTCTTACGCTATCATTCTCCCTCCTGCCTAAAACACTTGATGAAGTGTCAAATCTCTACTTTTTTTATTTTCCCCATAGTCCCCCCCCCCCACTTCTTCCTGGCCCTGATATCAACCATGACTAAACTCTTAGCCAAACATTCCCTCTCAAGTCAACTAGGAATTCTGGAAGGCACGGTTGTTGGACCTGACGACCCAACGTGTCAAGGCAAATGGTTAAGTCGGACATCAGAGATGAACTCAGGTGTGCCTCAAGGATCAATTTGAGTTTATTGTCTATAATCAACAGCATTGGGAGACAGATTGAGACAGCTGATGTACATTTTTACACAGATGACACTGTTCTCTTGTCAAGTGGCAGCAGTTTGACTGGCTTTTGAAAAAGCTCAAAAACAGCTTTTTAAACATCATTCAACAGAATCTGTACGATTTGAAGCTAGTTCTGAATTCCTCTAAAAACAAAATGCATGGTATTTTCCAATGCTAAACACTTTGAAAACCATGGTCATGACTACCTTGGCAGGGCAGTCCATAAGAGCAAGTTAAAGCCTACAAATATCTGGGAGTTTGGGTGGACGAGAAGTTGAGCTTCCACCACCCTTGTAGAAAACCTTGTCGGGAAACTCAAGCTGCGTATAGAATTTTATTAGCGGCACAAAGCTCGTTTTAGTTCCCTTTGCCACCGGAGTTGATTCGTTGTACTTTGCTCTCCGTGTTGGACTATGGTGATACTATTTATGTGCAATCCTCAAGCTCTTCACTAAAGGTTCTCGACTCTATATCAGGCAGCCCTTCATTTAGTCACTAACCAGACGCCCAACTCCTCATTGTGATCTCCACAGTGCTGTCGGCTGGACATAGCAACACGCAGACTCAAGCACCGGTACATTATTATTTAAAAAGGCCATTTTTATCCATCCTCTCTTCTAGCTCGAAATAAAAAGAGATAAAAGCTCAGATGCCAATCTTGTTTTATACTGACAGTGCCGAACATTAGAACATAGCATGGGGGGGGGTATTATCGGACTCGTGTTGTGCACATGTTCTTTACTGACATGCTGCTTTTTCCTATCATGATGCAACTTCATCTGGTTTGATGCATCTTTGGTCCGCCTGTTTGTCTGAAACTGATGTGTTCATGCTGCTGTCTTGATCCAGTTTACTCATGAAAAATATTTATTTAAATCGCAACACTACTAATCTGGTTAAATAAAATTCTAAACAAGCTGTCTGCTAGGTCCAGATTCCAGGCCTCCCCCTCTGGGCTGAGGGGAAGCCTTTTGAGGGCTATTCCCTCTGACAACGTAACTAACCTTAGATGTGTAAATACTTCATCTCCCATAGAGCCGTCATGACAAGTGTAAGGGCTCCCCCACCGTGCCCTGTCACATTCCATCATCCAAATCAGAAGACCCCAGCTGCTCCTCGGCCCTCAGGTCTCACCTGTGCGTCGCCGTAGATCTTGGCGGGGTCTTTCTCATAGCTGTCTATGTAGAGCCTGACGGTTGCCCCGGCGCTGCCTGTCCCACTGAGACGGAAGATGATCCTGGAGCCGTCGGAGAAGACGATCCTCAGACCCTGAGAGAAAGAGAGAGAGTTAAACCTGACTATATGATGACTATGGTGATATGACTTATGGAAGTCAATTTACTGGAAATACGGAGCAAAAACTAATAACAACAATGGCATTTTTCAAGGTACAATATGCAAGTGCCTCTGGTGATACTTCAAGTCCCTACATAGGCAGGATCAATCATCAAATGTGATGGTCATCTTTCGATTAACAGAATTGTTATAAAATACTATCACTCATTATCATCAAACTATACTGACTAAATAGATCACCCACATTGCATGTTGCAATGGCTCTGCCTAGACGCCCCCCCTGGGTCCTGTCTCTTACCTGGTTCTTGGAGACGCTGCCGTCCACGGGGTCGGTGTAGGCAAAGTTGTCAGAGACTGCCACCTGATAACTTTTATCTCCTGACGAGAACTTCTGGCCCACAAAGGACTTGTCAAACATCGTAGCCTCCAGCTCCTTGATCATGGTGTTGGCTTTGTCCGAGTCCACCTCTTCATAGTCATACCTGGTGTAGTTTGGATGGGTTGGGGAATGGTCTTAATAGGAAGACTAAATAAGAGCTCTCAACTGTCAATGTGTGCATACTCCACGAGATGAGTGGCGTTAAAATAGTCAAATGGACCACCTTAACGAATGTGTACATTTATGGAGGTTATCATCGAAGAACTTGATATAAAAGAAAGCCTAACAAATAGTTCTATAAGTACTTCAATACTCTATGAGAAACAGCCTACAGAATGTGGCCCCGATCCAGATAGACTGTAGTTCTCTAGCTCACCACTGGAGGGTAACAGAGTAGCAGAGTCCCAGACTTACCTGGTGAAGAAGTTCCTGCCAAATTTGTTCCAGTGGTCTTTCATGATCTCCTCCACACTCTGCTTCCTGTGGGCTAGGATGGACATCCAGGCCAGCACCGCCCACAAGCCGTCCTTCTCACGGATGTGATCAGAGCCTGGGGGGTAAACAACGAAGAGAGGAGGGGGAAGAAGGGTGGTGGTTAAGACATGTGCTAGGGGGCCTCCCGGGTGGCGCAGTGGTTAAGGGCGCTGTGCCATCAGAGTCCCTGGGTTCGCGCCCAGGCTCTGTCGTAACCGGCTGCGACCGGGAAGTCCGTGGGGCGACGCACAATTGGCCTAGCGTCGTCCGGGTTAGGGAGGGCTTGGTCGGTAGGGATGTCCTACCGGGCCGGGCGCAGTGCGCGCTAACCAAGGTTGCCGGGTGCACGGTGTAGCCTCCGACACATTGGTGCGGCTGGCTTCCGGGTTGGATGCGCGCTATGGTTGGGTTGTGTATCGGAGGACGCATGACATTCAACCTTCGTCTCTCCCGAGCCCGTACGGGAGTTGTAGAAATGAGACAAGATAGTAGCTACTACAACAATTGGATACCACGAAATTGTGGAGAAAAAGGGGTAAAAATGCATTGCCCAACTGACTGGAACGAAGTAATACCACCAATCTGATTTATCTAAATGTTTGCGCTGACGGGCCATAGTAAACTGGCTGTTTACTTGAAAATGTGGATCCCTCACTCACCAGTGCCGAAGCTCTCCTCTCCGCACAGAGACAGCTTGCCAGCGTCCATCAGGTTGCCGAAGAACTTCCAGCCCGTAGGAGTCTCATACAGATTCATCTTCAGGGCTTTAGCCACACTGAGGGACAGAGAGAGAGCAAAAGAGCTCATTTTCATATCCTAACTCCTGCACTTAATCACTGATGAGGAAACTAGGAGCGGCAGGTAGCCTCGTGGTTAGAGCATTGGGCCGGTAACCGAAAGGTTGCTGGATCGAATCCTGAGCTGACAAGGTAAAAATCTGTCGATCTGCCCCTGAATAAGGCAGTTGACCTACCGGGGAACAGTGGGTTGTCATTGTAAATAAGAATTTGTTCTTAACTGACTAGCATAGTTAAATATTTTATTTTTTAAATGCTGATTAATGTGCACTGTCCCAGGGACAAACTACATCCATGACACCTACAGCTACTGATGTCACAGGAAGGCCAAAAATATCATCAAGGACAACAACCACCCAAGCCATTGCCTGTTTACCCCGCTTCCATCCAGAAGGTGAGGTCAGCACAGGTGCATCAAAGCTGGGACCAAGAGACTGAAAAAGCTTCTATCTCAAAACCATCAGACTGCTAAACAGCAATCACTAACTCAGAGAGGCTGCTGCCAACATTGAGACCCAATCACTGGCCACTTTAATAAATTCATCACTAGTCACTTTATACAATGCCACTCTAAATAATGCCACTTTAATAATGGTTACATATCTTACATTACTCATATATGTATATACACTATTTTATACCATCTATTGCACTTTGCCTATGCCGCTCGGCCAATGCCATATGTACATATTCTCATTCACCCCTTTAGATTTGTGTGTATTAGGTAGTTGTTGGGAAATTGTTAGATAACTTGTTAGATATCACCGCACTGTCGGAACTAGAAGTACAAGCATTTCGCTACACCCGCATTAACATCTGCTAACCATGTGTATGTGACCAATAACATTTGATACATGAATAAATAAATATTTAATGCACAACCAAGAAGAAGCTATGAACGGACAGTGTATGGACGTTAGGCTCACTTGTCCAGAGCTCCGCTTGTGGGCATGCTGCGGGCCAGACCTTTGACCCCAGTCTTCTGGAAGTAGGGGATGCAGGTGATGTTGGCTGCGATGACGGCCACAGAGTCCGACGGGTTGACGAAGAAGCCATGCTTTCCCAGGACCATGTTACGATCCTGTGGAGCAGAAAGGAGAGGGTAGGGAAGGAAAGGAGAGGGTAGGGAAGGAAAGGAGAGGGTAGGGAAGGAAAGGAGAGGGTAGGGAAGGAAAGGAGAGGGTAGGGAAGGAAAGGAGAGGGTAGGGAAGGAAAGGAGAGGGTAGGGAAGGAAAGGAGAGGGTAGGGAAGGAAAGGAGAGGGTAGGGAAGGAAAGGAGAGGGTAGAGAAGGGAAGGAGAGGGTAGGGAAGGAAAGGAGAGGGTAGGGAAGGAAAGGAGAGGGTAGGGAAGGAAAGGAGAGGGTAGGGAAGGAAGGAGAGGGTAGGGAAGGAAAGGAGAGGGTAGGGAAGGAAAGGAGAGGGTAGGGAAGGAAAGGAGAGGGTAGGGAAGGGAAGGAGAGGGTAGGGAAGGAAAGGAGAGGGTAGGGAAGGAAAGGAGAGGGTAGGGAAGGAAAGGAGAGGGTAGGGAAGGAAAGGAGAGGGTAGGGAAGGAATAGGAAGGAGAGGATCAGCATCTGAACAGACTGCAGCAGAGACGAGGTAAAGCAGAGGTTTGGATGGATTGTGGGCCGACTCAAGGACTGGTTCTACTGACACTAGGGGACACCAGTCATGCAAGGAATAGCTTCAATTCCAGGCTTCCTACTGTCTACTTACTCCGTCCCCGTCGAAGGCGGCTCCGAGGTCGTACTCTCCTCCCTTCATGGCGTTGACCAGGTCAGAAGCGTAGGTCAGATTGGGGTCAGGGTGGTGACCACCAAAGTCCTCCTTGGGGACACAGTTGAAAGCACCATCAGCGGCAGCGCCCAACTCCTCACAAACGATCTTCTTCACATAGGGTCCAACCACTGGAGGGGGGCGAGAGGGTAAAGGTTATTATGTATAGGGGTGTGTGTGTGTGCTGGGAATCTAACTGGAAAAAAAAAACAGCATTTAAGAGATTAAACTCATTTGGACAACATGTCACAGTCCTAAAGACACAAAACGGTGTTTGTCCTGGGCATACAAACAGAACTGAGAGCACCAATCTAGATCATCTACCTTGCTTAGACATAGTTTAAAAAATAAATACTTATTGTGTGTAAACTTCCGACTTCAACTGTATGTATGTATGTATGTATGTATATATACACACAAATACATACATACTTACAGTTGAAGTCAGAAGTTTACATAGGTTGGAGTCATTAAAACTCATTTTTCAACCACTCTACAAATTTCTTGTTAACAAACTATAGTTTTGGCAAGTCGGTTAGGACATCTACTTTGTGCATGACACAAGTAATTTTTCCAACAATTGTTTACAGACAGATTATTTCACTTATAATTCACTGTACCACAATTCCAGTGGGTCAGAAGTTTACATACACTAAGTTGACTGTGCCTTTAAACAGCTTGGAAAACGGCTTGACAAGCTTCTGATAGGCTTATTGACATAATTTGAGTCAATTGGAGGTGTACCTGTGGATGTATTTCAAGGCCTACCTTCAAACTCAGTGCCTCTTTGCTTGACATCAAGGAAAAATCAAAAGAAATCAGCCAAGACCTCAGAAAAAAAAATGTAGACCTCCACAAGTCTGGTTCATCCTTGGGAGCTATATCCAAATGCCTGAAGGTACCACGTTCATCTGTACAAACAATAGTACGCAAGTATAAACACCATGGGACCACGCTGCCGTCATACCGATCAGGAAGGAGACGCGTTCTGTCTCCAAGAGATGAACGTACTTTGGTGCAAAAAGTGCAAATCAATCCCAGAACAACAGCAAAGGACCTTGTGAAGATGCTGGAGGAAACAGGTACAAAAGTATCTATATCCACAGTAAAACAAGTACTATATCGACATAATCTGAAAGGCCACTCAGCACAGAAGAAGCCACTGCTCCAAAACCAGACTATGGTTTGCAACTGCACATGGGGACAAAGATCCTACTTTTTGGAGAAAAGTCCTCTGGTCTGGTGAAACAAAAATAACTTTTTGGCATAATGACGATCATTATGTTTGGAGGAAAAATGGGGACGCTTGCAAGCCGAAGAACACCATCCCAACCGTGAAGCACAAGGGTGGCAGTATCATGTTGTGGGGGTGCTTTGCTGCAGGAGGGATTGGTGCACTTCACAAAATAGATGGCGTCATGAGGAAGGAAAATTATGTTTATATATTGAAGCAACATCTCAAGACATCAGTCAGGAAGTTAAAGTTGTGGCAAAATGGCTTAAGGACAACAACGTCAAGGTATTGGAGTGGCCATCACAAAGCCCTGACCTCAATCCTATAGAAAAGTTGTGGGCAGAACTGAAAAGGCGTGTGCGAGCAAGGAGGCCTACAAACCTGACTCAGTTAAACCAGCTCTGTCAGGAGGAATGGGCCAAAATTCACCCAACTTATTGTGGGAAGCTTGTGGAAGGCTACACAAAACGTTTGACCCAAGTTAAGCAATTTAAAAAGGCAATGCTACCAAATACTAATTGAGTGTATGTAAACTTCTGACCTACTGGGAATGTGATGAAATAAATAAAAGCTGAAATAAATAATTCTCTCTACTATTATTCTGACATTTCACATTCTTAAAATAAAGTGGTGATCCTAACTGACCTAAAACAGGGAATTTTTACTAGGATTAAATGTCAGGAATTGTGAATAACTGAGTTTAAATGTATTTGGCTGAGGTGTATGTAAACTTCTGACATCAACTGTATATATGTATACATATATGCATGTAAATAAACAAAAGCCAATTCTATACAAAACATGGGAGATGGTGGAGGTGTCATACAGCAGCCAGCACCAGAGAGGTAGGCTACAGTATGTGATCCATACCGCCATGCATGGCGTCCAGACGGACTTTAATGTGATTGGCTCCAGACACCAGCTCCTTCAAGGCATGGAAGTCGAAGATTCCCCTCAACATCTCAGCGTAGGCCTCCACAGAGTCCACAATCTCCACTGTAGAGGATAAACAGCAGAGTTAGGATTGATAAGATTTAATGTAGCATTTTAGACTCAGGATAAAACAGACAAATAATAAAACTATATTGCATATGCACATACTTTAGATCGCAGTGCTTTACTGATTGCAATACCGCCTGAACTTCAGTGCCTTGCTCAAGGATTTGTACCAGTGAGCTTCTCACAGATTTGGTCTCCAAGCTAACCCATCCCAGTCAGTTGAGATCTGACACCCAGCTAATCCCGTCCAATCCTACAATACCTGTCAAGGGCTTGAACGTGTCCACATTGAAAGTCTGCTTGCCGATCTTGGAGATGTCCACTTTGAGGTCAGGGCATATGTGGTACTCTGTTAGGCTCTTGCTGATCTGAAAGATTTTGTCTGTGATTCCCTCTGGAGCAGGACCTGGGGGGCAGAGACACACAGTAAGGTGAGGAGGATAAGGAAGAGGTTATGAGAAATGTTATGCAATACAGTAAAACAGCCATACCTCACCACTATGTATACTATACTTTGTCTTAAAAGTATCGATTGAAGTATATCAGCGTTGCTCTGCGCACCCTATCCTGAAATGTGCTACACCTTACTAGCTCTGACTTTGCCGACAGCTACTATGAAGGAAAAACAAATGACTTACTGTGATATGTGGTTGTCCCACCCAGCCATCTTAAGATGATTGCATTAACTGTAAGTCGCTCTGGATAAGAGTGTCTGCTAAATGGCTAAATTGTAAATGTAAATCTTCATCAAAGGTCAGTGAAGTTTAAACGTTACCCTCCAGCACAGTCTCATCCCCTGTTCCTATCTCTCACCGGTCTCTCTCCTCTATGGGTTTTTCCTTTTCTCCCTCCTGTGTGTCTTTTTCCAGTCTCTCTCCTCCCTTCCCATCCCCTTCCTACCCCTCTCCTTCCTATCCCATCTCCCATCTCACCTCCGGAGGCTATGTTGTACTTGATGCCAAAGTCTCCGTTGGGGCCACCGGGGTTGTGGCTGGCAGTGAGGATGATTCCTCCCACAGCTTTGAGCTTGCGGATCACACAGGACACAGCAGGGGTGGACATGATGCCATCCTGACCGATGATCAGGTGGCCGATCTACATGGAGACAGGAGAGAAAGCGAGGGACGGGGAGAACAATGGGCTAATCAGCTTTCTCCGATGTCATTTTTTACTATATGTTATACTGTGTAGAATATTCCCTGCCGTTCTGCGCGTGCCACATTTGCATATTCTCTGGCCAGAACCTGTTGAGTGGAGCAGAGCATTTCCCCCCTGGACTTTTGTTGTTTCTTTACTGATAATAACTTTGTACGTGTGCATACCTGTAAGTACCTTATAATTTGTATCAACATCTTCTTGTTGTAATTATGCTGTCGTTTCTACCCAAGCACACAGTTATTTTCCATTGCTAGCTAATTGATTTGCACGTAGCGGCATCATGCCCAATAATTGGCACATGTATAGAGAATGTGTAGCCCGTCTTTTTTCATTATAACCGCAGACACAAGAGGTACTCATTTCATAGCCTTTATGGTATCATTTTCTGTTCATGTGTTTAAGTCCATTTCTCCATTAGTTCTGTATGCTACTATGGCGTCTGAGAATCGCTAGCTTCTTTTACTCCTTTGAAGTGGTCATCATGGCCCTTTGGCCTGTTCATTGTATAGCTCTGCCCTGCCCCCTTGTGGCTCTTTTTAATTAAGTTTTTCCTATGTTAATCAACGGTGCAATATCACTGTCATATTGTCAAAATGCCTTACTATTATAATAGTTGCTTATTATTTTACCACTGTGATATTGTCTTGATGCTTATATCCTGATATTGTTCCAATATTGCATACTAATGACCATTTCTTTACTCTGTACTTTCAGAAAACCACACACACACACACACACACACACACATTTTGAAACCCCTGTGAATATATTTCCATTAAAACATCTTAAAACATCATAACTGGACATCTTTCTCACCGAAGACTGAGGCCAGCTTTTGTATGACTAGCAACATTTAGTGAATTCACTGTAGACTCCTTTGCATCCTGTACATCCTATGTATTTTGTTTATTACATTCACCTATTCAGTCTACACACATTGTGAGGATGAAAATACGAGAGGAGTATACTGATTCAACATGCCAGTGGTGAGGTCAGGCTGCTATGTGGGAGCTAAACAAGCAACGCGGGATAGTATGGAAAGTAAACAATGTTTGGGGGTTGGTAGGATATTGTGTTTACAATATTGCAAAAACTATTGGGCAGCATATAGCCTTGAGGTTGGAGCATTTGGCCAGTAACCAAAAGGTCACTGGTTTGAATCCTGGAGCTGACAAGGTAAGAAAAAGAAAAAAGGCACTTATCCCCAATTGGGCCTGGGGAGTGTCTCAGGGGGAGTTGGGATATGCAAGAAACACATTTCCCATACACACGTGTGTGTGTAACAGGACAAATATAAACCCTCCCAAAATTATTATTTTTCATCATCAGTCTATTGTCGGTTTGTGAAGACATCAGGGTAACATCCCCTTTAACTTACGTAATAGGCCTACATTAAAAGTGAAGATGACATGGGTAGCAAATATAAACGCAGCAATACATTATTCACCGTGAATAAGACGCATTCAGAGTAGTTTATGTGATGATCATGATGTTCCTTTTGTCATCATAATGGGACAGATCATACTGGCGCTATATGGTGTGATCATGCCATTGGTCTGTCTGTACGTCGTGTTTAGCCAGGAGGTCATTGTGTGTCTAGTTAAACAAGATGTGCCTGTGTACCCAAAATGCCCAGCTCGCTGTAATGCAAACCGCAGGGCTACGTGACAGCACACCACCACGCCTTCCACTAAAAAGTCGCAGAGGGAACGAACAGAACGAACGGCTGTGCGTGCCACGGACATCCAAAAACAGTCTCTCCTAATAAAATAACCACTCGGTGTTGCACTTTTTCCCGATCATTACAAACTTGCAGAGAACCGTTGTCTTTGTTGGTATACTAAACATTCATGGCAAGGCAGAGTGCTCACTGACTGGATATGCTACATAAGGGGAACCGGATGGTGTAGTGTTTTTTTTGCGTCACCTAGGGAAAGGGCAAGGGTATCCTACCATTTAACATGCCATCTCCGTGCACTTCATCCAAAGATCAGCGGGGTCATTTAGCACCAGAGACCGTCTAAGAACTCCACTGACCCCTATCACGTTCCGATGCATGGGGCTTGCACGTCATTGAACGTCAAAGTCCATGAGGATTCAATACTTCCTTTAAAATGATCCTATGCATGTGATTTGATATGAGAGACAATTGTCATCTAGGCCTATATAGTCCCAATTAATATAGCTTAAGCAAATGTAGGCTCAGGCCGATAGTTATTTTAGTCTACATGACAGCAATTGAAATGAATGTAACCGCCAACTTCAACACAATCACAGAAGCGTTACAATGTATTAACGATTGGAGCTGCCACTGTCAACACCGGGAGCTGTCAAAGATGCTAGGCTAGCTGCTGATGCTATGCACGTTTGAGGGTGAGGCCTAGGCTTAAGAGTCATGTTTTAGGGACTACCTGCTGGACTACGACAGAAGTATTACTGACCCCATTAGCAGCGGCGATCTGGATGATCAACTGAATGGCATCTTTCATGAAAAACCTTCCATCTCCTCCCACTACGAGCAGTCCAGGCTGACGCTCCGCTGGGTCGATGCAAGAAATAATGCTTTGAATGAAGTTCTCTGCATAGTGCTCATTCGTTTGAAAGACTGTCACCCTTTTCCTCAGGCCACTCGTACCAGGCTTCTGGTCGGGATATGCCTTGGTTTTGACTACTGTGATTTTCGTCATTTTCCCAAATAAAGTTACAACCCGTGTGATCCGCTTATTCAATGTAGGCGAATGCACCCCACAGCCTGCCACAAGTCCCCCTTGTTCGGATCCCGCCCACTTTTACATTTAAAACGACAGTACTCCAATTTGAATTTAGGCCTGTCAGTACATAAAGGAAACCATATTTCGCTTTGTAAGGATGCAAGATGTTGGATGCCACAGTGTATAGTGCCTTCAGAAAGTATTCATACCCAGTGACTTATTCCACACTTGATTGTTTTACAACAAACTCATTCCACAGAGGGACGAGGGTCTGCAGTTTTTTTCTCTCATTTCAATTAAGACCTAGGCAACCAGGTGAAGGGAGTTCGTTACTAATTAGTGACCTTAATTCATGAATTTAGAAACTCGGCTCTCCATGGAATTAGTTTGAATGTGTGTTACAGCCTTAATTCAAAATGGATGAAATAAAAAATGTTCACTCCTACAATAAAACATACAATACCCCATAATGCAAAATTAAAACATGTTTTTAGATTTTTTTTTGCAGATGTATTGAAAAAGAAATAGAGAAATATCTCATTTAGATACATATTCACACCCCTTAGTCAATACATGTAAGAATCACCTTTGGCAGTGATTACAGCTGAGTCTTTCTGGGTAAGTTTCTAAGAGCTTTGCACACATGGATTGTACAATATTTGCACATTATTCTTTTAAAAATTCTTCAACTAGTGTTGTTAATCCATCCTTAGTTCTTCTATTACAGCTATTAAACTCACTGTTTTAAAGTCACCATTGGCGTCACCAGTCCTCTCTGGCAACCTGAGTTAGGAAGGAGGCCTGTATTTGTAGCGACTGGGTGTATTGATACACCATCCAAAGTGTAATAACTTCACCATGCTCAAAGGCATATTCAATCCCTGCTTTTTTAAATTAAAATGTCTTTGCCGAGCATTGTAAACCCTCCCTGGTTTTTGTGGTTGAATCTGTGTTGTAAATGCACTGTTCAACTGAGGGACCTTACAAATAATTGTACGTGTGGGCTACAGAGATGCGGTAGTCATTCAAAAATCAGGTTAACACACTATTATTGCACACATAGTTAGTCCATGTATCACGACTCAGGAAACAACCCAGATGGAAACAAGAGACAAAGGGCTGTGAGACAGAGGTTTAATCCTAGACACATGGAAAGTGGGATGTATACGGAGGGTGTGGGGCGACAGAAGACAAACAGCAGTGGGAGATGTGGAAAGGGCCGATAAAGCAGGCGGAAAGTTTACGGGACTCCACCCGGAGGGGCAGATCCCGAGTGGAGAGCCATACCCTCTGCACGAGACGATAGCGGGGAGCTGGGGTCCGACTGGCCGTTAGATTGAGGATGAAATCCGGAGGACAGGCTGGCTGCCTAATAGTCCACGAAAATGTTCCAACAATGCACAGACTTGGCATGGTCTTCTGTCAAGGTATGGAATCATTCCATACGGTTATGTAGTAACTCCTCGTGTCTTCCAATGGTGGCTCCTTGTGAGGAGACAGTGTTGCACAGCTGGTCTGCTCGGTCAGTCATGGCCAGTCCGTACTATCACGACTCAGTATATGACCTAGATGCAGAGACAGGAGGCAGATAGAATAATTATCCTAATATTTATTATAACAAAGGAGCAGGCAGAGGTTCGTAATCCAAGGCAGAGTCAATCAGGGACAGAACGGCAGGCGGGCTCAGGGTCAGGACAGGCAGAAAGGTCAGAACCGGGAAGACTAGAAAACAAAACTTGAGAACAGGAGAAAAGGTAAAAATGCTAGTAAGACCTGACAAAACAAAACGAACTGGCAACAGACAAACAAAAAATACAGGTGTAAATACACAGAATAATGGGGGAAAAATAGGAGACACTTGGTGGGGGGTGAAGACAAGCACAAGACAGGTGAAACAGATCAGGGTTGGACATCATGCAACTTATGTGACTTGTTAAGGATATTTTTCCTCATGAACTTATATCGGCTTCATAACAAAGGGGTTGAATACTTATTGACTCAAGACATTTAAGCTCTTAAATTGTAATTAATTTGTTTAAAAAAAATGTAAACATCATTTGACTTTGACATTAAGGGGTATTGTGTGAAGGCCAGTGACAACAAAAATCAACATTTAATCAACTTAAAATTCAGGCTGTGACACAAGAAATTTGGAAAATGTCCAGGGGTGTGAATACTTTCTGAAGGCACTGTAATTGTGACCCAAGCCTGGCATCATGTCAACATCAGGACCCAGCTAGCTCTGTAAATGAATAAAGAGCCAGGTGGGATACTCTCAGTCTCCCTTGTAGGACCCTTCAGCTGAATCTACAGAACATAGGTTGAAGTGTTCATTGAAGTGAAGTGTTCATTGTTCAATGTACACCTTGGCTACACCTTGCACTATATTTATTTACCTTTACAACTGACTGTGTTCTCTCAGAATGTATTGTTTATTCTGTGTGTCACTAATTCGTTACATGGAATAACACTCAAACATTCCCATCCATTTCAGATTCAGGTCTACAGATTTCACCTAATGCATATAACATGTACCCACAAAAAAACATCTACTCACTTTGAAAACATCTGACAAACTTTGATTTTGTGGTGAACCATCCCTTTAACCTGCAAATGAGGCAATGAGTAAAGAAGTCAAAGCGCTTCAGTTAGTCCAACAAGAGACCATGCACAAGAACCATACAGCAACCATACAGCAGGTTCAGAAAGACAACCAGAAAGCTACTAAGATTATTGAGGGAATGTTTACAACAACTTCAAGCCCAAAAAGCTGAGCCACATGGGTATGCTGCCATTGTGACAGAGACCAGGCAGGGTCACAGTCTAGTTTGTCTATTGCATCATCCTCTGTTTGAATACCGCCCCCAACCCAAAGCAGTGCAGAGTTTATCAACAGGGTCTGCCCGTCATCGTGAGGCTGCGCTCTTATTTGATAAATAGAATGATAACATGCAAGAGGGCAGCGCCGAGGTCATCAAAATGGAATCAATCATTGAAACATGGCTAAACGGACATGGATGTAGAAGGAATTAGACATTCCATCGTAGTAT
Organism: Oncorhynchus clarkii lewisi; assembly: GCF_045791955.1. Taxonomy (NCBI): domain Eukaryota; kingdom Metazoa; phylum Chordata; class Actinopteri; order Salmoniformes; family Salmonidae; genus Oncorhynchus; species Oncorhynchus clarkii. The sequence goes on from NC_092150.1 coordinate 39,572,230, forward strand.
TAGGAAAAGCTAAATGTAACTGATCAAAGAGTTGCTGCTAAACTTGGTGGTTCTTTATTTCACAGTCCACTATTAAACTGGTATTAACTCCCTTAAGAGTAGTTTACTCAACTAGTTACTTTGAAAAAGTAGTTCACAACCTCAACTACTTTGTGATAAATTATCATATCTAGATCTGAAATGATCTGCAAGTCAGATGTTAACAGAATGTGTAATTTAGCATATTAAACAACAAAAAACTGTTTCAAGTAAGAATTAGGTAGGTCTGATTGTGAAAAACAGAAAGGGAATTCTTGCCTACTTCACACATAGTCTTTTCTTTTAGCAAAAAGAGTAGTGTGTAGTTCCACTAGTTAGCTACACCTCTACATGGCAAAAAATAAATGAACTACTGAAAAAACACTACCAATATTTTCATTTAGTTCAACTGCCACCAAGCTACTGCAACATGTACAGTGCCTTGCGAAAGCATTCGGACCCCTTGAACTTTGCGACCTTTTGCCACATTTCAGGCTTCAAACATAAAGATATAAAACTGTATTTTTTTGTGAAGAATCAACAACAAGTGGGACACAATCATGAAGTGGAACGACATTTATTGGATATTTCAAACTTTTTTAACAAATCAAAAACTGAAAAATTGGGCGTGCAAAATTATTCAGCCCCCTTACTTTGTAGCGCCACCTTTTGCTGCGATTACAGCTGTAAGTCGCTTGGGGTATGTCTCTATCAGTTTTGCACATCGAGAGACTGAAATGTTTTCCCATTCCTCCTTGCAAAACAGCTCGAGCTCAGTGAGGTTGGATGGAGAGCATTTGTGAACAGCAGTTTTCAGTTCTTTCCACAGATTCTCGATTGGATTCAGGTCTGGACTTTGACTTGGCCATTCTAACACCTGGATATGTTTATTTTTGAACCATTCCATTGTAGATTTTGCTTTATGTTTTGGATCATTGTCTTGTTGGAAGACAAATCTCCGTCCCAGTCTCAGGTCTTTTGCAGACTCCATCAGGTTTTCTTCCAGAATGGTCCTGTATTTGGCTCCATCCATCTTCCCATCAATTTTAACCATCTTCCCTGTCCCTGCTGAAGAAAAGCAGGCCCAAACCATGATGCTTCCACCACCATGTTTGACAGTGGGTATGGTGTGTTCAGGGTGATGAGCTGTGTTGCTTTTACGCCAAACATAACGTTTTGCATTGTTGCCAAAAAGTTCAATTTTGGTTTCATCTGACCAGAGCACCTTCTTCCACATGTTTGGTGTGTCTCCCAGGTGGCTTGTGGCAAACTTTAAATTACACTTTTTATGGATATCTTTAAGAAATGGCTTTCTTCTTGCCACTCTTCCATAAAGGCCAGATTTGTGCAATATACGACTGATTGTTGTCCTATGGACAGAGTCTCCCACCTCAGCTGTAGATCTCTGCAGTTCATCCAGAGTGATCATGGGCCTCTTGGCTGCATCTCTGATCAGTCTTCTCCTTGTATGAGCTGAAAGTTTAGAGGGACGGCCAGGTCTTGGTAGATTTGCAGTGGTCTGATACTCCTTCCATTTCAATATTATCGCTTGCACAGTGCTCCTTGGGATGTTTAAAGCTTGGGAAATCTTTTTGTATCCAAATCCGGCTTTAAACTTCTTCACAACAGTATCTCGGACCTGCCTGGTGTGTTCCTTGTTCTTCATGATGCTCTCTGCGCTTTTAACAGACCTCTGAGACTATCACAGTGCAGGTGCATTTATACGGAGACTTGATTACACACAGGTGGATTGTATTTATCATCATTAGTCATTTAGGTCAACATTGGATCATTCAGAGATCCTCACTGAACTTCTGGAGAGAGTTTGCTGCACTGAAAGTAAAGGGGCTGAATAATTTTGCACGCCCAATTTTTCAGTTTTTGATTTGTTAAAAAAGTTTGAAATATCCAATAAATGTCGTTCCACTTCAGGATTGTGTCCCACTTGTTGTTGATTCTTCACAAAAAAATACAGTTTTATATCTTTATGTTTGAAGCCTGAAATGTGGCAAAAGGTCGCAAAGTTCAAGGGGGCCGAATACTTTTGCAAGGCACTGTAGTTAAATTACTAACAATATGTAGTTCATAGTACTGGTGCTATCACTGCTCCAACACTGGTGCTATCACTGCTCCAACACTGGTGCTATCACTGCTCCAACACTGGTGCTATCACTGCTCCAACACTGGTGCTATCACTGCTCCAACACTGGTGCTATCACTGCTCCAACACTGGTGCTATCACTGCTCCAACACTCCAACAAGTAAAGCGTTACCAAACTTGTTGTAGTGCGAAAGGAAGAGTGGAATGGGGTTCCGCAGACTAAATACAGCTCACATGTCATGTGACATTTACCAGCGGGTTCTACAGTTACAGTATTAAAAGTCAAAGGGCAAAATAATGGCCTGGAGGATATTAATAGGGGGGTCAAGACTGTTCTCAGCGCTAAAGGCCAAGGGCGAATAAAGTGCAGGCCTTAGTGGAGAGCACAGGAATGTAGCTGACTGCCAGGCTGCAGTTGCAGGGCTCTCACTGGGCTCTCACTCATACCATTTTTTGACACAATAGTTCAAACCTGAACCATACTGTGCATGCCTTTTCAGCATGATGACAGCATCTATGGTCGATGCATAACCAGGTCAGAGCAGTACAGCTCGGCTCAGTAGTGTCAAAAATGTAGGCCTGAAGGAAACGCACAGGAGTGTGTCTGACTGCCAGGCAGCTCTCACAGGGCTTTCACAGCCACCCTCATACCCTTTTCACCCAAGCCGACCTGAACCATTCTGTGCTATTTTCTTTTCACATTGTCCTTTCAAACATGGTTCCAGCAACTATGGTAGATGCGAAACCACTGCACCTCAGTAGTGTGAAACAGATAACAGAATAAGGGTCTAGAGCAGTGTGGTGAATTGGTGTATCACAGTGTCTATTGGTTAATCTATTGTTTTAAATTAGAGATTTATTTTTTGAGTTTTGACAGACATATGTAATGATGCAATATTGTTAAGAGATATAGCACTATAGCAAATATGAGGCCTGAGCACACTAGTTAACACATTTTATACCATGGTATTGTTGCATACTCATTTCTGATTGGCTTGTAGGGAACTCCGGAGTGCACATTATGTAAGCATTAACACATCAACTGTGTTCAAATAGTCATACTAACAGCACTAATCATTCTATTTTTGATGTCAGGCTCAGTTCTAGTCCTGCGCTTTGGGTTCTTGTAGAATACAGGGGCTCCAGGGCGTAGTCTGTCTATGTACTGTAGCTCTTAAATGATGCCACAGGACAATTAGGATCTCCAGGTGTGGCATACATAAAACACCTCAGCTGCTTCTTGTCTGCCTCTGTTTTGGAGCTAGGATTTTTTGTTGTCTCATTGAAGAACAGGGACACATACTCCGAACCGTTCTAATCCTCCCTGACCACAAAGGAGTTGGGTTTCAGGTTCCTCAGGCCCTCTCTACCCTGCCTCGCCATAGTGAGCTGGATGTCTAGCCACACTTAGCACACCAGACCTGTTGTTATCATCGGAGAGAGGACAGGTGATGCCTTCAGCTTCTGCATGTCAGCTGGGGAAATGGCAGGATGATGTTGTGACCTGTCCTGATTGCGTCTGTAAGTTTAGAGCACGGATGTGAAAACATTGTTTGACGATTTATATCTCTTGTTTGTTATGATACTGATGGTGTGTTCGTCCCACTGCAGGTGAGTTAAGATGCCTGTTTAGGCCGGCTCCCAGCCCCATGTAGCTGCTGATGGGGTACTTGTCATCTGTAGACGTCCTCACCTCAGCGTAGAACCGGTGCAGGGTTTGTTCATCTTCTTCTTCATCAGTCTCCCAATTTAAGTCACCCCTGCGTGCACAGCCCAATCGGCGAACACTGCCAAGGACCAACTAGTAACCTTTTCGCTCTCAATCTGGTCCAGTTGAGATGCTGATAGCTGGACATGCCTGTTCTTTATCTTTGGTCTTTCCTCAACAACTGTTGCATGTGGGGGATGATGCCCCCATATGGATCAACATTTATCACAAAATCCTAAATGTTTCTGTCTCTTTGATGTGTTGCTATTGAATGACAGTTAGTTATGCTAATTACCGTCATCTGATTTAAATATGTGTTCAATTCACGAGAATAAGTTAATAGGTAGTTAGTTAAGTCTTTCTGATATGCTTTTTTTTAAATCCAGGACATACATTTCTTTGCCACATTTTTTTTAAAGTCACAGCCATTTAACTATGTAACTATGGTGAAATCCCTCAGTGGTTTCCTTCTTCTCTGGCAACTGTATTTTTAAAATATATATACAGTGCCTTGCGAAAGTATTCGGCCCCCTTGAACTTTGCGACCTTTTGCCACATTTCAGGCTTCAAACATAAAGATATAAAACTGTATTTTTTTGTGAAGAATCAACAACAAGTGGGACACAATCATGAAGTGGAACGACATTTATTGGATATTTCAAACTTTTTTAACAAATCAAAAACTGAAAAATTGGGCGTGCAAAATTATTCAGCCCCCTTAAGTTAATACTTTGTAGCGCCACCTTTTGCTGCGATTACAGCTGTAAGTCGCTTGGGGTATGTCTCTATCAGTTTTGCACATCGAGAGACTGAAATTTTTTCCCATTCCTCCTTGCAAAACAGCTCGAGCTCAGTGAGGTTGGATGGAGAGCATTTGTGAACAGCAGTTTTCAGTTCTTTCCACAGATTCTCGATTGGATTCAGGTCTGGACTTTGACTTGGCCATTCTAACACCTGGATATGTTTATTTTTGAACCATTCCATTGTAGATTTTGCTTTATGTTTTGGATCATTGTCTTGTTGGAAGACAAATCTCCGTCCCAGTCTCAGGTCTTTTGCAGACTCCATCAGGTTTTCTTCCAGAATGGTCCTGTATTTGGCTCCATCCATCTTCCCATCAATTTTAACCATCTTCCCTGTCCCTGCTGAAGAAAAGCAGGCCCAAACCATGATGCTTCCACCACCATGTTTGACAGTGGGTATGGTGTGTTCAGGGTGATGAGCTGTGTTGCTTTTACGCCAAACATAACGTTTTGCATTGTTGCCAAAAAGTTCAATTTTGGTTTCATCTGACCAGAGCACCTTCTTCCACATGTTTGATGTGTCTCCCTGGTGGCTTGTGGCAAACTTTAAATTACACTTTTTATGGATATCTTTAAGAAATGGCTTTCTTCTTGCCACTCTTCCATAACGGCCAGATTTGTGCAATATACGACTGATTGTTGTCCTATGGACAGAGTCTCCCACCTCAGCTGTAGATCTCTGCAGTTCATCCAGAGTGATCATGGGCCTCTTGGCTGCATCTCTGATCAGTCTTCTCCTTGTATGAGCTGAAAGTTTAGAGGGACGGCCAGGTCTTGGTAGATTTGCAGTGGTCTGATACTCCTTCCATTTCAATATTATTGCTTGCACAGTGCTCCTTGGGATGTTTAAAGCTTGGGAAATCTTTTTGTATCCAAATCCGGCTTTAAACTTCTTCACAACAGTATCTCGGACCTGCCTGGTGTGTTCCTTGTTCTTCATGATGCTCTCTGCGCTTTTAACGGACCTCTGAGACTATCACAGTGCAGGTGCATTTATACGGAGACTTGATTACACACAGGTGGATTGTATTTATCATCATTAGTCATTTAGGTCAACATTGGATCATTCAGAGATCCTCACTGAACTTCTGGAGAGAGTTTGCTGCACTGAAAGTAAAGGGGCTGAATAATTTTGCACGCCCAATTTTTCAGTTTTTGATTTGTTAAAAAAGTTTGAAATATCCAATAAATGTTGTTCCACTTCATGATTGTGTCCCACTTGTTGTTGATCTTTATGTTTGAAGCCTGAAATGTGGCAAAAGGTCGCAAAGTTCAAGGGGGCCGAATACTTTCGCAAGGCACTGTATACAGTTGAAGTCGGAAGTTACATACACTTAGGTGTGTATTTCTTGTTAACAAACTATAGTTTTAGCAAGTCGGTTAGGACATCTACTTTGTGAATGACACAAGTAATTCTTCCAACAATTGTTTACAGACATATTATTTCACTTATAATTCACTGTATCACAATTCCAGTGGGTCAGAAGTTTACATACAATAAGTTGACTGTGCCTTTAAACAGCTTGGAAAATTCCAGAAAAGGAGGTCATGATTTTACAAGCTTCTGATAGGCTAATTGATATAATTTCAGTCAACTGGAGGTGTACCTGTGGATGTATTTCAAGGCCTACCTTCAAACTCAGTGCCTCATTGCTTGAAATCATGGGAAAATCAAAATAATTCAGCCAAGACCTCAGAAAACAAATTGTAGACCTCCACAAGTCTGGTTCATCCTTGGGAGCAATTTCCAAATGCCTGAAGGTACCACGTTCATCTGTACAAACAATAGTACGCAAAGTATAAACACCATGGGACCACACAGCCGTCATACCGCACAGGAAGGCGACGCGTTCTGTCTCCTAGAGATTAACGTACTTTGATGCAAAAAGTGCAAATCAATCCCAGAACAACAGCAAAGGACCATGTGAAGATGCTGGAGGAAACAGGTACAAAAGTATCTATATCCACAGTAAAAACGAGTCCTATATCGATATAACCTGAGAGGCTGCTCAACAAGGAAGAAGCCACTGCTCCAAAACAACCATAAAAAAGCCAGACTATGGTTTGCAACTGCACATGGGGACAAAGATCATACTTTTTGGAGAAATGTCCTCTGGTCTGATGAAACAAAAATAGAACTGTTTGGCCATAATGACCATCATGATGTTTGGAGGAAAAAGGGGGAGACTTGCAAGCCAAAGAACACCATCCCAACCGTGAAGCACAGGGGTGGCAGCATCATGTTGTGGGGGTGCTTTGCTGCAGGAGGGATTGGTGCACTTCACAAAATACATGGCACAATGAGGAAGGAAAATTACGTGGATATATTGAAGCAACATCTCAAGACATCAGTCAGGAAGAGAAAGCTTGGTCACAAATGGGTCTTCCAAATGGACAATGACCTCAAGCATACTTCCAAAGTTGTGGCAAAATGGCTTAAGGACAACAAAGTCAGGGTATTGGAGTGGCTATCACAAAGCCCTGACCTCAATCCTATAGAACATTTGTGGGCAGAACTGAAAAAGTGTGTGCGAGCAAGGAGGCCTACAAACCTGACTCAGTTACACCAGCTCTGTCAGGAGGAATGGGCCAAAATTCACCAAACTTATTATTGGAAGCTCGTGGAAGGCTACCTGAAACGCTTGACCCAAGTTAAACAATTTTAGGGCAATACTACCAAATACTAATTGAGTGTATGTAAACTTCTGACCCACTGGGAATGTGATGAAAGAAATAAAAGCTGAAATAAATAATTCTCTCTACTATTATTCTGACATTTCACATTCTTAAAATAAAGTGGTAATCCTAATTGACCTAAAACAGGGAATATTTACTAGGATTAAATGTCAGGAATTGTGAAAACTGAGTTTAAATGTATTTGGCTGAGGTGTATGTAAACTTCTGACTTCAACTGTATCATACAAAGTGAATAACAACACTTGCCCCATGGAGAAACTTGAATGCTTCTTGAAGCAATGCGTTACTTTTGTTCCCTCTTGAGAGAGAGGAAGTCTGGTTGATTTACTCTCATTCTGTCTCATCAACAGATCTTCACAATGGGAGAAGTAGAGCATGAAACGAGTCAGGTCAAAACTAGCTCAATTGAGGTCAAATCTGACTATTTAACACAACTTTGTTTTAAACGTTTTTTAACATTTTGATGAACCAAAGAAAGAATAGGAGAAAGCTCAACATCATTCCAATGTGACAGTGTGTTGTATGAGTATAGTATCTCACCATCTTGGTCCATCAAGGACCTCCACAGCAAACACGCTCATACCTTTGCTGCAGTTCCTACTCTGTTCATAGTTCATGTACACTGTCACCTTTTGGTTGGTCTAAAACAGTAGGAAGAAGAGAAACAATACATCAAATGCTACATACAGTTACAATACTATGTTATAGTAACTTGTGTGTACAGTACGAAATACTATGGCCCAGTTATTAGGGAAATTGTACTGGTGGTAACCGATATGGGTGGACAACTCAAAATAGTTAATTTCACCACGCTGCTAGGTTGCTACATTTCCTTTACGAGCTTCATGGTGCCAAGCTTGCTAATCTTGCAGTATTCCTTTACTAAACCCTGCCCCAGGACATTCACTGTTAGCTACTTCACTATTTTGATCAGTTGAAAAAGTATAACTCACACGCCTACAGTAGTGTTACCAGGTGCATGGAGAAAATCTGTGTACTAAATAGGAAAGAAACTGCAGAACACTTGTGATCTTGATACACCACAATGTACTATTATGCCCACTATCATGTGACCAGGGCATTCTCACAGGGGGATCCTGTTGCCATGTTTATGGAGGCGATAGCTGCATATCAATGACAGCATCATGTGATAGACACTCACTAGTTCTAAACTTGCAGTAATGTGTTACTTTGGAGGTCTATCATATACACACACACACACAAAATATATGAAAACAGAGTTGGTTAAACATGGATCAGATACATGAAGAAACATCCATGTTTGTTTCTCAACAGCAGCTAGTGTGTATCAAAAATACTTAGAAGGTATTGCACTCATTAGAGTGCAGGGGTATTCAACTCTTGCCCTACAAGGTCCGGAGCCTGCTGGTTTTCTGTTCTACCTGATAATTAATTGCACCCACCTGGTGTCCCAGGTCTAAATCAGTCCTTGATTAGAGGGGAACAATGAAACAAAGCAATGAAACTGGCTTCGAGGTCCAGAGTTAAGTTTGAGGGCTCTCGTGTTTCCCATACTCGTTCCTGGTGCCCCACTTGGGTGCACGTTTAGTTTTTTGCCCTAGCACTACACAGCTGATTCAAATAACCAACTCATCATCAAGCCTTTATTATTTGAATCAGCTGTGTAGTACTTGGGCAAAAAACAAAATGTGCACCAAAGGAGGGCCCCAGGACCGAGTTTGGGAAACCCTGCTCTAGTGGAAGATCATCTTGTTGGTTGAATAAACCTCTAAATAGTGTTGATTCTAGTCCTTCACCTAGTTGGAATTGACAGTTGAGATCCTGTGTTATCCTCTGTAGGTGTAGACCAGGACGTTCTCCTGATCCCTGAGAGTTTTGACCTATGACCTGGCCAAGATGGGCCTCTGCAGGGCCGTGGTCAGCATCCTGTTGCTTGACTCCAGACTGACCGGCTCCAAAGTACACTACTATCAGAAATGGACAGAAATGGACATGTCTAGAGGTGGGAGGAGAAGGATTTGTGAATGTATACTGTACATGTAAGGCAATTAGCAATTTGTGATGATTCAATTTCAGTTTGTATTAGTCTGATATAACATGTGCTATGGTACTGCTGTGGGATACTACTCTGTGTGTACTTTTGCCTAGAGTGTAGTGTGTGCTACTAGCAGTGGCTCCTACACACAAAGGAGCAGTGTGTGTGTGTGTGTGTGTGTGTGTTTGTGTATGTGTGTGTGTGTGTTTGTGGGTGGTTGCAGTTGTATTCCAAGGCCTCCAGTGTTACCCTGAGGTCTGTGTGTTCTCCCTCCCTCTCACTGGCCTCCATCATGTTGAGCTCCATGAAGATCTGACGACAGCTGGTTCTTCCTGGTGTCAAAGTTCTCTGGAAGGGAGTCACACTGAGGAATCACTTGAACCACTTGAAGAATCAATCTAACCATATCTCATAAACCAGGTGTTCTGAATTAGGTAAATTCAGACTTTTTGATAAAGCACATTAAATTCATTCAGTATATCTCACCTTTGCAGTGTTTGAGAGCAAATCAAATGAGCCAGGACCAAGGCCAGAGGGTGGGGGGGGGGGGGGGGGGGAGACCGCGTCAAGGCCGAGACCGGGAGGGGGGCGAGGGATCTGAGTCAACACGAGACCAGAAAAAATGCAAATCCAATTTCAGACCAGGATTGCAATATTGTCCAATCGCCACCATAATAACACATTTAGAATGGTGAAAAAACACATTCTGAGGGCAAATAGAGAGCCGCTCTACAAAGTATCACCACAGAGTTTCTAAACCCAGTGGAGCAACATTGAGAGACTTCTGGGAACTCTTGCAAAACAGACCAAGCAGACCAGGCCGGGTTTTGAGAAGTCACTGAGAGAAGTAAAAAATAATTCCTTGGTTGTTCATTTTCTCAATCTAAAGGCACAACCTAGATTGGAGGCAATGTCTTACATAGTTGAAAAGTGACAAACTGACACGTTTTCATTTGTCAAAAATGACTTTGTATCGGAGTGTCTTTGATTTGAGCCTGCACTTGCGGATTTGGCTCGAGAAAACCGTTATACCCGATGACATGTTTCTTCTCATGAGTTTATCTAGACAACGTCGCCATGACATCGCCTACAAGTGTGATCGAGGGTTTCTATTGGAGAAGCAGTTTCTGCCTATCTTCATACGATACCGTCTTTGGGATCACTGTAACAACAAAATAATGTTGTTACAACTTCCCCCGATTTCTCCTTACTAATAGTGAATGCTCAAACTTCAAACAATTTGAGAAGCATCCAGCTGCAGAATACAGTGCCTTGCGAAAGTATTCGGCCCCCTTGAACTTTGCGACCTTTTGCCACATTTCAGGCTTCAAACATAAAGATATAAAACTGTATTTTTTTGTGAAGAATCAACAACAAGTGGGACACAATCATGAAGCGGAACGACATTTATTGGATATTTCAAACTTTTTTAACAAATCAAAAACTGAAAAATTGGGCGTGCAAAATTATTCAGCCCCCTTAAGTTAATACTTTGTAGCGCCACCTTTTGCTGCGATTACAGCTGTAAGTCGCTTGGGGTATGTCTCTATCAGTTTTGTACATCGAGAGACTGACATTTTTTCCCATTCCTCCTTGCAAAACAGCTCGAGCTCAAAACAGCTCGAGCTTGATTTGTTAAAAAAGTTTGAAATATCCAATAAATGTTGTTCCACTTCATGATTGTGTCCCACTTGTTGTTGATTCTTCACAAAAAAATACAGTTTTATATCTTTATGTTTGAAGCCTGAAATGTGGCAAAAGGTCGCAAAGTTCAAGGGGGCCGAATACTTTCGCAAGGCACTGTATGTGCACTGACACCATGTGGTCTGCGAACCGCAACGTGCATGCGGGTGCTTCTCAGATGGTATTTTTTTGCATGCAACCTGTAGAAGTTTATTGGTCTCGTGTGTATCGTGTGAGTCAGTAGCTTTGTTCCAGGGCGTAAGTAAGCTACCCTCATGCCAGTCAGCACACTGCTAGCTCTGGTCTAGGGGGTTATGTTAACCACTGTTGGGTGTGCTTCTAACTAGTACACGATAGCTAGGCTAGTGAACTAGTACAAACTAAGGTCACACGTTATTTGGATAGTCCATCTATAGATGTGCTACAGATGGTCATACTATCAACAAACTGTCTGTTGATAAGCAACTGCTTGCTAAGGTTACAGTTAGGTTTAGAATTAGGGTTAAGGTTAGAGTTAGCGTTTGGGTTAGGGTAATGGTTAAGGTTAGGGCTATGGCTAGTAGATAGTTAGTTGAAATGTTACTGATAGTCTGTAGAGTACACACTAGCTAGCTTCAAATTCTAAATGTGCTGTTGGTGGCAGTAACATACCATCATATTTGGTACCATTTGACATCCTGTCTCATTGTTTCACAGCATTTGTGGCGTGAGAATGCATTTGTGGCGTGAGAATGTATCTGCTGGAACCAGACCCTGTTGGAACAATTTCCCCCACTCTTCCCTAACAGCGAATCAAAGACGAGCGCGACAAAGTTTGAGGATATTTTTCAACGAAAGTAAAGGACAGTAGTAATGTTACAAGTAAACAGTGGCGTGCATTCATGGATGCCAAGGGAAGCCAGGCTTCCCCCAAAAATGTACCCCCCAAAAAAAACATTCAATAATTTATCTTTCGTCGCTGTGTGTTTCAAAATTTGCCTTCAGTTCGCAAGAGGCTGAATGTATCTCACTGGAGAAAGCATCCGAGCAAGCGAAAGAGCGCCCCTCTGTTTCTATGTTCATGCCACCTATCTGATGCTTTCTGGTCCAAAAGAGTATGACATTGTTGTCGCCCGTAACATTGAATGCAAGGGCAGCCAGCGAGCATTTGGCCTCCCTTGATTAAAAAAGTATAAAATAATAGCTAATCAGCATTAAGTTAAACTGAGTGAGCTCAACTGTGACAAAAAAATAAGTGTCAATGTAACCCAGTTTGGATTTGGCGTCACTCCTCTCAAATCGCATCGAGAGCATACATCATTGACTGAAACAATTTGAATTGTTGCATCTCGTAGTTTTGTCCTCCGGTAGCTAGTTAAAATAGGCCCTTTCCTAAATTAGCCATGGATTGAGATAGGGATTTCGGCTTGTGGTTTTACTTAATTCTCCGTACTGGCCAATGATTATAACGGTGATTCTGATCCAACGATGAATTAATACATTGTGCCCCTGGCCTGAGAGGGTGGAAGTTCAATATGTAGCTAGATGTAGTATGGTAATGTTAACTTGCTGGCTCATCGTTGCCCATGAAAGGAAGTTAGGCTAGCGAGCAAGCATTTTAGCCAGGTAGCCTAGGACAACTAAAAATAAAAGCGTGTACTGTATGACAGAGTTATAGACTGATTCGTCAACATGAAAGACAGAATGATGTCATTGACGTTTCTCTACAAGTAGGATGATGTAACATGTTTTTTCTACTTACACACACACAGAAATCCGAACCATGGACAGCCACATGATTTAGCTTAAATTGAATGGATTAAATTATGAGTTTTAGTTGTCACTGTATTAGACTAAGCATAGATGATTCGATGTTGAAATGTTGAAGTTTAAATGGTGCTGTAATAATAGAGGCAGCTCCTGTTTTCTTTGCGACTTGCTGTAACTCTCTGTGGCTCCAAATCAATAGTTGTTTAGTAGTCTGAAAATTTCGGAAACAGTAACTTGATTGATGCTGTAGGTCGCGTAACGGTTTGTTACATGCAATATACTTTGTGGACTTTACCAGACAGAGGTTGCTCTCCGGTTTTGTGATGAAACAAATGTGTGTTTTTTCTGGGTTCCCCAGGGATTTTACCCACGCACCGCTACAGCAAGTAAAGTAGGAAGTCCAGGTTTTAATAGGCGATACGATATCCATGTGTCATGAAAGGAATGTGCAGGTGTAACAGTATAAGTTTAAACCGTCCCATTGTCCATACCAGGGCTCGAACCAGGGACCCTCTGCACACATCAACAACAGTCACCCACGAAGCATCGTTACCCATCGCTCCATAAAAGCCGCGGCCCTTGCAGAGCAAGGGGCACTACTACTTCAAGGTCTCAGAGCAAGTGACGTCACTGATTGAAACGCTATTTAGCGCGCATCGCTAACTAAGCTAGCCATTTCACATCCGTTACACTCATCCCCCTTTTGACCTCCTCCTTTTCCGCAGCAACCAGTGATCCGGGTCAACAGCATCAATATAACTTTAGACCGTCCCCTCGCGCCAACCAGGGACCCTCTGCACACATCAACAACAGTCACCCACGAAGCGTCGTTACCCATCGCTCCACAAAAGCCGCGGCCCTTGCAGAGCAAGGCGAACTACTACTTCAAGGTCTCAGAGCAAGTGACGTCACTGATTGAAACGCTATTTAGCGCGCACCGCTAACTAAGCTAGCCGTTTCACATCCGTTACACAGGTTTTACTGTATAATGTCTTCCATCCTAGCCACATTTCATCATCTGCTTGCATGTGCCTGCCTCCCTTATATCAAGGTGTTTTGGTACTTCCATTATGCACTATGGTTTTCTAGGTGCTAACTTTTACTATACCACAGTCCATATAGTCTAACTGTCTAGTGTTCTATCTATCCTGCTCTCTATCCACCATTCATAGGGACAATAGTGCTGGGTGGATCGTTTGTCCAGATCTATAATAGGCTAACTATAGGCTAACTAGGAATCAAACCACACATAAAAGCATTCCAATCTGCATACAATTTCAATATGAATCCACAAGAATAAATAGGAATAGCTGATAGTCAGCGGAAAGGCCGGGTGCATGAAAGAACAGTGAAGACATTACACGCTGTGTGTCCAAAAGCTCCACTACTGATCTTGTTGAAGGACAATACAATTATCCTAGCCTATAACATCCCAATGCAAAGGATACTTCAATGCAAAATTCTACTCTAGGTTGCAGTGAAAATGTCATTTGAATAACGGCGCAAAAGCCTTGTAATTTGAATGTTTCATTCAAAAGTTTTAGGCCGAAGCTTCTTCTCCTTTTAAATAGGCTATGTATTTATATCATACAGTGGACATGTAAGCCTATAGAACCCATTCTGTGTTTGCAAACATTGCCGCACTAGGGTGATGCTCTCAAGTTGGTGGCAGAACAATGGGGAGTTCTTATAGAACGCCAGCAACAAAAAAAGCCTCTTATTTACATGTTGCTTATGAGTGCATTTCAAGCAAGTCCAATGTGTGGAAGACGTTTGAGTTAGTTGTGGAAGCTTACAATATAAAACAAATTCTGACCGTTTGGAACAGTGTAAACAACACTAAATAAATGGTGTGTACCAGAGAATCTGTTCTAACTAAGACATGTAAAGCCTTTATTACTGCAATAACTAAAAACAGTGGCATCAGGCCCAGAACAAATCAGTTGGGTGAGCATTTGATTTCCATGGGCGGCTAGCCAACAGCCTTATTTATTGAGATGTAAAAATACAAACGTTTAACCTGGTGGTTCAAGCCCTAAATGCTGATTGGCTGGCAGCTGTGGTTTCTCAGACCTGTATACCACGGTTATGACAAAACATGTATTTTTATTGCCCTAATTATGTTGGTAACCCGTTTAAAATCGCAAGAAGGCACCTATGGGGTTTGTGGCGTTTGGCCAATATACCACAACTAATGGCTGTATCCAGGCACTCCGCAGCATAGCAGCATAAGAACAGCCCTTAGCTGTGGTATATTGGTCATATACTGTACCAAACCCCCTCCAGTCGTATTGCTTAATTAGACAACGGTGGGGTTGGAACTCAAATTCCCATTGTTATAGTGTAGAGCAGGTATTCCCAAACCGACGGTGGAACGCCAAATAAAAATTGCCATTCACATTTTCATTTATATTTTCCAACGGGGGAGGTTTTTTTTCTCGCCTGAGTAGCCTCGTTTCACTGCCAAAAATAAAACGAAACCATCTAGTGTTCATCGAAATAACAACACAATGTCAAATACAGGTAGCATAGTCAAATAATTAACATCCAATCACATTAACCGTTACTCTCTCACGGGAATTCCACTAACGGTCCCGTATGTAGCTAAACGTAGCTGCTGTTCATGCTGGTATCTGTACTGATGGCGCAAAAGCCATGACAGGGAGACATAGTGGAGTGGTAAAGTGCTCTCTCCAATACATCCCAACATTGCAGAGTTTTGTGCAACCTTTCAAGCACACCCTACTCATTAACCTGTGGTGAGTTATTCAACATTTTTTTAATGAACAAATAAGGTTTTATATGTAAGATGGCTAAATAAAGAGCAAAATTATTGATTATTATTATATTATTATTTGTTCCCAGGTCCTAAAAGAGCTCCATGTCACTTCCAACGATCCGGGTTGTGACAAAAACTCACACTAATTTTTATGTTTAATAAATGTATCGTATTGTTTTTTTTACAACAAAAAAAAAACAGTTGAGTGCGCTGACCCTGGTGCTAGAGGGGGCACGCAGCTGGAGGTTGAATGTTTGAACGGGTACGGCACGATAAAAAGTTTGGGAACAACCGTTATAGAGCTTTTTTAAACCGGTAATATAATGCACAACATAGGCCTACCTACCCATGGCCATGTTCTATGTGTTGACGTACCCTGTTGGCGATCGGCAGGCTTCCTCATTAACGGTACATTGTTCTCTAACCTCAGCACCATATTCTGTATTTGTATGACGCATGGCCTACTACATGAAAGTGAAATACAGTAACATTTCAATGAAATTCGAATGCTTTTACTAACACTCCTCTTAGCTGTTCATATCGACATATCCTTTATAATAAGCTAAAACACATCTTTGACCGCATTTGCAGAGCAAGGCAAGATGAATTCCGACAGTAATTAAGTAGATTGGGAAGCATCCAAAATAGCCTTGCTTCTATACAACTACCTAAGTCACACAGGAATTTTGGTGTGTTGCATGTAAAAAAAAACATCCCAATTTTTACCACATTCTTGCCGGACTTTGATACCTCCCATGCGCATGGGCAAACACCCACATGTGGGTGGGGGTATATTTTAATAAATCCATTGAATATACACCATCAAAAAGACATTCCTTCATTTAGGCAGGTCATAAAAAACACAAGACTAATAAAATGTATTTTCAAAACAGTAGAATAGCATATTTTGTGTTTAACTATATTACTGGCCTGTGCAGCCATCCAAATGAAATCAATATGTTGTTCATTAAAAGGACAATACACACTTATATTCCCCACAGTCAACACACATATTTATACTAAGATTTAATATAATGGAATACAATAATATAATGGAATACAACAGAATAACATAGAAATAATATGTTTTCCACACAGTGTGTCACTGAACGTGTGGAACCACTGTTAAAAAAGTGGTATTTATCACACCATGGCTTACCAGTTATTTAATAAATCCATTGAATATACATCACAAATAAATCCATTATTCATTTGTCCTAAAAATCATTATAATACTATACTAAACACTAATATAAACGCAACAAGCAACAGTTTCAAATATTTATTGAGTTACAGTTGATATAAATTAATTAGGCCCTAATCTATTGATTTCACATTACTGGGAATACAGATATGCATCTTTTGGTCACAGACACCTTAAAAAAAAGGTAGGGGCGTGGATCAGAAAACCAGTCAGTATCTGGTGTCACCACCATTTGCCTCATGCAGCGTGACACATTTCCTTTGCATAGAGTTGATGAGGCTGTTGATTGTGGCCTGTGGAATGTTGTCCCACTCCTCTTCAATGGCTGTGCAAAGTTGCTAGATATTGCCAGGAACTGGAACACGCTGTCGTACACATCACTCCAGAGCATCCCAAACATGCTCAATGGGTTACATGTCTGGTGAGTATGCAGGCCATGGAAGAACTGACATTTTCTGCTTCCAGGATTTTTTTACAGTACGTCACGGTATCTCTGTGCATCCAAATCGCCAAAGATAAAATGCAATTGTGTTCGTTGTCCATAAACTTAGGCCTTGCCCGTACCATAACCCCACTGCCACCATGGGGCACTCTGATCACAACGTTGACATCAGCAAACCGCTTGCCTACACGATGCCATATGCGCTGTCTGCCATCTGCCCCGTACAGTTGAAGCCGGGATTCATCCGTGAAGAGCACACTTCGCCAGTGTACCAGTGGCTATCTAATGTGAGCATTTGCCCCATGAAGTCGGTCGCGACGCCGAATTGCAGTCAGGTCAAGAACCTGGTGAAGACGAAGGGCACGCAGGTGAGCTTCCCTGAGACGGTTTCTGACAGTTTGTATAGAAATTATTTGATTGCGTAAACCCACAGATTCATTATCTGTCCAGGTGGCTGGTCTCAGACCATCCCACAGGTGAAGAAGCCAAATGTGGAGGTCCTGGGCTGGTGTGGTTACATGTGGTGTGTGGTTGTGAGGCCGTTTGGGCGTGCTGTTAAATTCTCTAAAATGACGTTGGAGGCAGCTGATGGTAGAGAAATTGACATAAAAGTATCTGGCAAAAACTCTGGTGGACTTTCCTCCAGTCAGCATGCCGATTGCACGCTTCCTCAAAACTTGAGACATCTGTGGCATTGTGTTGTGTGACAAAACTGCACATTTTAGAGTGGCTTTTTATTGTCCGTAGCACAAGGTGCACCTGTGGAATGATCATGCTGTTTAATCAGCTTCTTGATATGTCACACCTGTCAGGTGGATGGATTATCTTGGCAAACGAGAAATACTCCCTAACAGGTATGTAAATACATTTGTGTTAAACATTGGAGAAAAATAAGCTATTGGTTCGTATGGAACATTTATTTCAGCTCATGAAACATGGGACCAACACTTTACATGTTGCGTTTATATTTTTGTTCAGTCTAATAAAAGGAACTCTGTGGGCTAGCCACATTGCCATGATCGTGATCGCTAGCAACTGTAGCAGTGGTTTCGACAAGTTGAGTATCATTGGCACTTGTTGCATCAGATGATGCACTTTTTAAACCAATTTCTAATATCTATTTTGAAGGTAGCTAGGCCTACTTATCACTGAGGCACACGATCGTGTTTAACTAACGCTCCAGCCACTACTAATTTGAAATGGCGGTAAAAAGAGACATGACCTTATGACGCATATGATAGGTCTAAAACCCTGTCAGTCATTACTTGAGCCATTTTTTAAAAATGTAACAATATTTGAAAGTAATTTATACTTTAAATGGCCTAAATATTATACATAAATCAGTGTTATAGAAAACAAATATTTATTTCAAAGTTTTATTCAACCATGTATATTATTTGGACGGGCTGGGCGGTATGCAAGGGCATGCCAGGCCCCCTAAGGCCCGCCCATAATGCTGGCCCTGAGTCACATGCGTTTGTGAATGCAATTGCCAACATGTTGCAGTTTATACAAAATGTTGGCAAATTATTCAAGGCTCCCTTTGTTATTTCATTTTAAAACTAAAATGCTTAATTGCATTTCAAAGTGTGACTCGTATGCTGTGATGACATGAACAAATGAATGATTGATCGACTGATACAGTAGCCTATATATTGACATATAGGCCTATGTAAGTTATTGTATTAAGACAGCTAAACAGGGCACACACTTTGTATTGATTATGTAGCTGCTGGGGTCCAGCAACATTAAGGCAGTTATCTACAATTTAAAATTCAAAAAGGAACTTTTTTTTTGCAGGTGCAAGGTAACAGTTGAATAAAATGAGAAAAAAGAAAAAACCCGCACACTGCTCTTGATAGTATCACTGCTCTTTTTTGGGGGGGGAATATTTTATTTTTGCATTTTCCAATTAAGAACATTCAAAACAAAAGTGAAAAGATATTAGACAACGATAGGACAAAGTGACAGTAACAGACGAGCGTAACAAAAAAACAATAATAATAATTATATAAACAAACATACAATAAGAAAAGAAAAGAAAAATAACGAGACATTGGATCACCTGCCGTAGGCTACATATTATACATTACGTGTGAAACATAATGTGAGGATTATATATAGATTCAATCAATGAAATGTGGGGGGAGATTCTCCATATAGTCAATAAACGGTTGCCAAATTCTGTAAAATGTCTTTAACTTATTCCTCAAGCAGTAAGTGATTTTCTCCAAAGGGATACAACTATTAACTTCCGATAGCCACATTGCAACTGGCAGGGAGGAATCCAATTTCCATTTCAAGGCAATACATTTCTTGGCAATCGCTAGCAATATTTCTGTTAGCTTTATAGTATGGCTTTGCCTAAGATTGGTGTTAGTAAAGTTACCCAGTAGACAGACCTCCGGGTCTAAAGGGAATGCAACCCCGTGAATTGAGGATATGGTATCGCATACCCCCTGCCAGAAACCGTGTAGTTTTGAACACTGCCAAGTGGAATGGAGGAATGTTCCTTCATCTGAGCCACATCTAAAACATAGGGAGGAGATATCTGGGTTGAACTTGTGCAGTCTAGATGGGGTGATATAGAGCTGATGGAGGAAATTAAACTGGATCAGTCTGTATCTGGAGTTCAATGTGGATGTAAGTATCACTGCTCTTTAATAAGCTTTACATATCGGCCTCACGGATACGTATAGATTAAAGAGCAGTGGTACCATCAAGTGTGATATACAATTTAAAACATTACCTTTCATAACACTTTTCACAACACATTTGAAGATGTTCCCTCAGGCCACTATTCTCCTATCACATATCTACAACACAAAATCCATGCATACGTATGTGTAGAGTGCGTGTGTGACTGTGGCTCTTCACAATCCCCGCTGTTCAATAAGTTGGGTGACTTTACTGGGTGACTTTACTGGGTGACTTTACTGGGTGACTTTACTGGGTGACTTTACTGGGTGACTTTTTACTTTTACTTGAGTCATTTTCTATTAAGGTATCTTGACTTTTACTCAAGTATGACAATATTGGGTACTTTTTCCATCACTGGGTAGAAATGATACTGAGGAGTAATAGTATACTGTATACACATTTGCAATATGTTGTGTATTAGCATCCACTGTACATTGAAAATGTGCTGCTGCACTATATCTGTGAGGAGGAATTGTTTGTTAAAACACCCTTGTCTTTCTTACACTAACACTCCTAACCTTCCTTGTCTTTTCTTACTAGCACCGACTTTGCGGATAGCTACTTTTATTGAGGAAAATGTACTTACTGTGATATGTGGTTCTCTCACCTAGCTGTTCCAACTCAAAGTGTGTCATAAAAAAAATCACCCCTCTCCCCAATGTAAAAATATTTTCACATGACCCTCCCCTTGTACTGTAAAATAAATTGAACACTCTCCCCCTCATAGAATTAACTCAGAATGTTTATGACCACAAGTAACAATAACTGTAGAGACCCTGTGTTTATAAACATTGATATGGACTTGCCACACAGGGCTACGGGCCAGAGGGTTGAGGGTTTACCGACTACCACAGATGAGCTCACGCTCCCTGCCTGTTCCATTACACAATGATTAGAACCAGCTGTAGACAATGCTCAGCTAGGGGGAAATCAGATTTTCTACATTTTGATGTCATATTTATAGTTATAAGATATATCCACGTCAACAGTGAAGAGGCGACTCCGGGATGCTGGCCTTCTAGGCAGAGTTCCTCTGTCCAGTGTGTGTTCTTTTGCCCGTCTTAATCTTTTATTTTTATTGGCCAGTGACATGTTTTTTTCATTGCAACTCTGTCTAGAAGGCCAGCATCCTGGAATCGTCTCTTCACTGTTGACGTTGAGACGGGTGTTTTGCGGGTACTATTTAATGAAGCTGCCAGTTGAGGACTTGTGAGGCGTCTTTCTCAAACTAGACACCCTAATGTACTTGTCCTCTTATTCAGTTGTGCACCGGGGCCTCCCACGCCTCTTTCTATTCTGGTTAGAGACAGTTTGCACTTTTCTGTGAAGGGAGTAGTACACTGCGTTGTACGAGATCTTCAGTTTCTTGGCAATTTCTGTCATGGAATAGCCATCATTTCTCAGAACAATAATAGACTGACGAGTTTCAGAAGAAAGTGCATTGTTCTGGCCATTTTGAGCCTGTAATTGAACCCACAAGTGCTGATGCTCCAGATACTCAACTAATCTAAAGAAGGACAGTTTTATTGCTTCTTTAATTAGAACAACTGTTTTCAGCTGTGCTAACATAGCCTTTTAAAATGATAAACTTGGATTAGCTAACACAACGTGCCATTGGAACACAGGAGTGATGGTTGCTGATAATGGGCCTCTGTACGCCTATGTAGATATTCCATAAAAAATCTGCCGTTTCCAGCTAGAATAGTCATTTACAACATTAACAATGTCAACACTGTATTTCCGATCAATTTGATCCCTCAAACTCTATGTGTGGGGGGCAATTTCTCACCAGGGACCAGGCCCATATTAGCTTACTGTCACGTTCTGACCTTAGTTCCTTTGTTTTCTCTTTTGTTTTAGTATGGTCAGGGCGTGAGTTGGGTGGGTAGTCTATGTTAGTTTTTCTATGATTTTCTATGATTTTCTATTTCTGTGTTTGGCCTGGTATGGTTCTCAATCAGAGGCAGCTGTCAATCGTTGTCCCTGATTGAGAACCATATTTAGGTAGCCTGTTTTCTATTGGGTTTTGTGGGTGGTTATTTTCCGTGTTTGTGCCACACACACGGGACTGTTTCGTTTGTTTCACGGTGTTATTTTGTATTTTGTAGTGTTCAATTTTTTCATATTAAAATGGACACATACCACTCTGCAAATTGGTCCGACCTCTCTTACTCTTCATCAGAGGAGGACGAATGCCGTTACACTTACACCTCACAGACTGCTATGTGTTCCACAATAATTCATGGTTGCCTCCTTTTTCAGGTATCTTGGTTCCAGATTTCTTTGTGGAAGAAATCGTCAAGAGATATGCTGGACCTTATGTCAGAGAGGTGTTTCTGGGAACACATTTTTTCTTTCAAAGTAGGATTATAGCAATATTTTGTTATGTTTAGGCCTATTTACATGTTTATTTCTAGTATTGTACCTAATGTTGGCTGGTAGGCTAAATATCTTTTATGTATGCGGATAACTCACTGTATACATCAGCTACTACAGCGAGTGAAATCACTGCAACACTTAAAGAGCTGCAGTTCATTTCAGAATGGGTAGCAAGGAATAAGTTAGTCCAAAATATTTCAACTAAAAGCATTGTATTTGGGAAAAATGATTCACTAAACCTTAACTCAACTTAACCTTGTAATAAATAATGAAGATATTGAGTAGGTTGAGGTGACTGCTTGGAATAACCCTGGATTGTTTACTGTAATGGTAAAAATAGATTGATACAACAGTAGCTAAGATGGGGAGAAGTCTGTCCATGTTAAAGCACCTTTTTAACAACACTATCAACAAGAAAATACAACTTATTGACGACCGTCTACTACGAGTTTAGGAGGGGACGACGATATGCTGTCAGAGAGAGAGTGAGAGAGAGAGAGAGAGAGAGACGCACACACAGGGGAACATCAGTTAAAACCAGCACCAAAGAAACAACATCGGCACAAAACAAAGACAGAAGAAACAGACTATCCCTCCAAAACGAAGGAGATGGGCCTAGATATGCACCATTATTAAAATGTGTGATCTCGGGTTGAAACTCTAATTCATTTGTCGAGACATTCTAAATGACAAGTGGCGCAATCTTCTTCTAATCCATTATCTTGTACAACTTTCCCTGGACTGCTAATTGCAACCAAAAAATATAAATTCAATAATGAAGGGCTTGATTGTTTTTCAGACCACAGAAGAGAGATGCAGAGATATGTGATACGATGGCTACACCATCTTAACATACAAGTTAAATAAATGGTTCCACTATCAAGGTATTTGTCAAGGATCTAATGTGTATTGATGACAGGGCACTGTTTTAACAGTAGGGATTCTTCAATTAAGTTTTTGTTGTCATTCAAAGACGGACAACTAGTTTTCATGTACATTTTTTCACTTGAGATATACTGCACCGAACATCTTAATTCCATGTAAATTTGCACGACTAAGACCTTCGCAGACGTCCAAATTAATTACATATTTCTTGAGTTATTAATTTGGGAACATTTGAGGATGTGTACTGGCTACCGTGTCTCAAGAGGGACAGACAGTAATATTTGTTCTATTTTTTCAAGCAAAGGTATGCGAGTGCAGACCACAGTTAGAAAAATGAACCACATATTTCCCCGGATGTGTGAAGCATTCGTTTGGCGTTTCCACTACCAAATATGGCGATGAGAGGAAGCCCAGTGACTGACAGTGCGAGAAGATGGGTTTTGGTCGATATTATGCTAATTTTCTAATTGATGAAACATTTGATCTCAGTACAGTTTTCTGTTCCTAAAACTAGAATCTGTTACGTACAGAGTGCTGTACGTTTTGTAGACTTTACACTTTACCTTAGAATAAAAACATATGTTGTTTAGAAGGAGTGCAAGAGCAAATTGTGTTATTGCACACTTCAGATTAGGCGTTCCCAAATGGAAATATGCAAATACATGCTAGAACGCGCTAATAGGATCTTGCTAGCTAGTGCTTGGTTCTGCACTCCTCCTTGCTTGTTCTGCCCACTATCACTAATTTGTTTCCATTCGAAAAGACACTCACATTTTATTGGTCACGTGTTAAGCAGATGTTATTGCGGGTATATCTTGGGTTAGTTATAAAAATCTTTGCGCGGATGTTCACTTTACCTAGCCGAGCTATGCTAGGAGCAAGCCGAAGCTAATTTGCTTTCGAAAAGTATTCTGACCCCTTGACTTTTTTCAAATTACAGCCTTATTCTAAAATGGATTTAAAACAATGTCCCCATCAATCTACACACAGTACCCCATAATGACAAAGCAAAAACAGTTAAAAAAAATTATAATTTGCAAATCTAGTAAAAATGAAAAACTGAAATATCAAATTTACATATGTATTCAGACCCTTTACTCAGTACTTTGTTGAATCACCGTTGGCAGCGATTACAGCCTTGAGTCTTCTTGGATATGATGCTACAAGCTTGGCACATCTGTGTTAGGTGAGTTTATCCCATTCTTCTCTGCAGATCCTTTCAAGCACCGTCAGAGTGGATGGGGAGTGTCACTGCACTGCTCAGGCCGGGCACTGAAGGACATTGAGAGACTTGTCCCGAAGCCACTGCTGCTTTGTCATGGTTGTACCCTTAGGGTTCTTGTCCTGTTGGAAGGTGAACCTTCGCCAAATCCTGAGCGCTATGGAGCAGGTTTTCATCAAGGTTCTCTCTGTATATCTCCCAGTCGCTGCCGCTGAAAAACATCCCCACAGCATGATGCTGCCACCACCATGCTTTACCATAGGGATGGTGCCTGGTTTCCTCCAGACGTGACGCTTGGCATTCAGGGCAAAGAGTTCAATCTTGCTTTCATCAGACCAGAGAATCTTGTTTCTCATGGTCTGAGTCTTTAAGTGCCTTTTGGCAAACTCCAAGTGGGCTGTCATGTGCCTTTTACTGAAGAATGGCTTCCGTCTGGCCACTCTAGCATAAAGGCCTGATTGGTGGAGGGCTGCAGAGATGGATGTTCTTCTGGAACGTTCTTCCAACTCCACAAAGGAACACTGGAGCTCTGTCAGGGTGACCATTGGGTTCTTGGTCACCTCTCTGACCAAGTCCCTTCTCCGATTTCTCAGTTTGGCTGGGCGGCCAGCTCTAGGAAGAGGTTAAATATCAGTGCTTGTGTGAAATGTCGTTGTCTAATGCTGCTGTATTGATACTCTGGGAAGAATAAACTTGGTTTAAACTTTCATAGTGTCTGTCGAGTTTCTACTCTGAGAATTAGAGCCTAATTCTAACAACCTTATTCTAAAATGGATCAAATTAATTATTTTCCTCAATCTACAGACAATACCCCATAATGGCAAAGTGAAAACAGTTTTAGACATTTTAGCTAATTTATATTTTTAAAAAAAAAGTGAAATATCACATTTACATAAGTATTCAGACCCTTTACTCATTACTTTGTTGAAGCACCTTTGGCAGATATTACAGCATCGAGTCTTGTTGGGTATGACGCTACAAGCTTGGCACACCAGTATTTAGGGAGTTTCTCCCATTCTTCTCTGCAGATCCTCTCAAGCTCTGTCAAGTTGAATGGGGAACGTTGCTGCACAGCTATTTTCAGGTCTCTCCAGAGATGTTCGATCGGGTTCAAGTCTGTGCTCTGGCTGGACCACTTAATTAAGCACATTCAGAGACTTGTCCCGAAGCCACTCCTGTGTTGTCTCGACTGTGTGGTTAGGGTTGTTGTCCTGTTGGAAGGTGAACCTTCACCCCAGTCTGAGGTCCTGAGCTCTCTGGAACAGGTTTTCATCAAGGATCTCTCTGTACTTTGCTCCGTTCATCTTTGCCTCGATCCTGACTAGTCTCACAGTCCCTGCCGCTGAAAAACTTTCCCACAGCATGATGCTGCCACCTCCATGCTTCACCGTCATGGTCTGCGAGTCTTTAGGTGCCTTTTGGCAAACTCCAAGCAGGCTGTCACAGAAGGAGTGGCTTCCATCTGGCCACTACCATAAAGGTCTGATTGGTGGAGTGCTGCAGAGATGGTTGTCCTTCTGGAAGGTTCTTCCATTTCCACACAGGAACTCTGGAGCCCTGTCAGAGTGACCCTCAGGTTCTTGGTCACCTCCCTGATCTTCCATTTAAGAATGATGGAGGCCACTGTGTTCTTGGGGACCTTCAATGCTGCAGAATTTTTTGTACCCTTCCCCAGATCTGTGCCTCGACACAATCCTGTCTCGGACTCTACCCACAATTCCTTCAACCTCATTGCTTGGTTTTTGCTCTGACATGCACTATTAACTGTGGGACTTTATATAGACAGGTGTGTGCCTTTACAAATCATGTCCAATCAATTGAATTTACCACAGGTGGACTTCAATAAAGTTGTAGAAATATCAAAGATGCACCTGAGCTCAATTTCGAGTCTCATAGCAAAGGGTCTGAATACTTATGCAAATAAGGTATATGTTTTTTAAAATTTTGAATACATTTGCAAAAACATCTAAAAACCTGTTTTGCTTTGTCATTATGGGGTAGTGTGTAGATTGAAAACTATTTAATTCATTTTAGAACCAGGCTGTAACAAAATGTGGAAAAAGTCAAGGGGTCTGAATACTTTCCGAATGCACTTATGAACTTATTAACAAAAAAAGAAACATCCCTTTTTCAGGACCCTGTCTTTCAAAGATAATTCGTAAAAATCCAAATAACTTCACAGATCTTCATTGTAAAGGGTTTAAACACTGTTTCCCATGCTTGTTCAATGAACTATAAACAATTAATGAACATGCACCTGTGGAACGGTCGTTAAGACACTAACAGCTTACAGACGGTAGGCAATTCATGTCACAGTTATGAGAACTTAGGACACTAAAGAGGCATTCTACTGACTCTGAAAAACAAAAGAAAGATGCCCAGGGTCCCTACTCATCTGCGTGAAGTGCCTTAGGCATGCTGCAAGGAGGCATGAGGACTGCAGATGTGGCCAGGGCAATACATTGCATTGTCCGTACTGTGAGATGCCTAAGACAGCGCTACAGGGAGACAAGACGGACAACTGATCGTCCTTGCAGTGGCAGACCACGTGTAACAACACCTGCACAGGATCGGTACATCCGAACATCACACCTGCGGGACAGGTACAAGATGGCAACAACAACTGCCCGAGTTACACCAGGAACGCACAATCCCTCCATCAGTGCTCAGACTGTCCGCAATAGGCTGAGAGATGCTGGACTGAGGGCTTGTAGGCCTGTTGTAAGGCAGGTCCTCACCAGACATCACCGGCAACAATGTTGTCTATGCGCACAAACCCACCATCGCTGGACCAGACAAGACTGGCAAAAAGTGCTCTTCACTGACGAGTCGTGGTTTTGTCTCACCAGACGTGATGGTCAGATTCGCATTTATCGTTGAAGGAATGAGCGTTACACCAAGGCCTATACTCTGGAGCTAGATCGATTTGGAGTTGGAGGGTCCGTCATGGTATGGGGTGGTGTGTCACAGACCACATCATCATTGCAGGCAATCTCAACACTGTGCATTACAGGGAAGACATCCCTCATGTGGTACCCTTCCTGCAGGCTCATCCTGACATGACCCTCCAGCATGACAATGCCACCAGCCATACTGCTCGTTCTGTGTGTGATTTCCTGCAAAACAGAAATGTCAGTGTTCTGCCATGGCCAGCGAATAGCCCGGATCTCTATCCCATTGAGCACGTCTGGGACCTGTGGGATCGGAAGGTGAGGGCTAGGGCCATTCCCCCCAGAAATGTCCGGGAACTTGCAGGGACATTGGTGGAAGAGTGGGATAACATCTCACAGCAAGAACTGGCAAATCTTGTGCAGTCCATGAGGAGGAGATGCACTGCAGTACTTAATGCAGCTGGTGGCCACACCAGATACTGACTGTCACTTTTGATTTCGACCCCCCCTTTGTTCAGGGTCACATTATTCAATTTCTGTTAGTCACATGTCTGTGGAACTTGTTCAGTTTATGTCTCAGTTGTTGAATCTTATGTTCATACAAATATTTACACATGTTAAGTTTGCTGAAAAAAGGCAGAGTTAACGGTGAGAGGACGTTTCTTCTTTTTTCAAACATATATTTTATGAAAAAGAGAACGATGTTTCTGAACGATGCACTATGCTGGCTTGTTGACAACATGACCGAGAGGCGCAGATTACTGTTTGATTTGAGAAAGGTGCTTCTTCCTCACCGCTTTTGGCTGTACCCCGTCATGGGCCATAGACGGGTGCTATGTGGTCAGCTTAATCAAATGCTGCCAGTGTCCAACTCTCAGTCAACTGAAACATGTTTAAACTACAGTTGCTGCGTGTTTTTTAAAGGAGCTCCTAATGGGTCATGGCTAGAAGGATTCCAGCTCTTGTCAAATTAACGTCAGATTATAATTTTTGTAGCAAGTTAGAAGAATTTACGCAGCAGGTTCGAAAAATTAATGTAGCAGTTTAGGATAATAAGGTTAAGGTTTGGAAAAGTGTTGTGGTTAGCTAAAATGCTAACCATTTCAACTTTTCATGTTAATTTGACAAAAGCTGAATCCCTTCTAGCCATGACCCGACTAACGGCGGCTGCATATACGGACTCACATTAGGCGGTGGTTTTGACTTTGTGGCTGTGGTATCTTGTGACAACCCACTCACACAGGAGAGAAACAACATGGCTGCTCAGTCTGTGGTAAAATATTCACTCAGAAGACTCATATAGATAATATCCATTGTAGAAAATACAGTGGGAAATCATTTCTTATACCTTTATGGAACTGTCTCTTTAATTGCACCTTTTGATTAACTGTCCCTTTAACTGCATGCACCTCTGAGTCATAGGGATGTATAGAGATCGCAATGTTTCAGTCCTTAATGGCGCTGCCCATGCTAATACATACTTTTGGGCACTGGAGGACGTATACCTATGCTCTGAGTACACCTGCAACCGATTACCTTGTTAAATACCTGAGTTTCTTTGTCTTTTAATTCAAGATTATAGTCCTGGTCTGGACTGGGAGATGATGACGGAGGCGGATGTTTTGTCTGAAACTGATGGCTCGTCGAATGGAGATCAGAGTGAGAAGGAATCGATCACAGTGGCGAATAAAAAAGGAAACAATAGAAGTAGAGATACTCTCAATGATCGGCTATGAAAAGCCAACTGACATTTACTCCTGAGGTGCTGACCTGTTGCACCCTCGACAACTACTGTGATTATTATTATTTGACCATGCTGGTCATTTATGAACATTTGAACATCTTGGCCATGTTCTGTTATAATCTCCACCCGGCACAGCCAGAAGTGGACTGGTTACCCCTCACAGCCTGGTTCCTCTCTAAGTTTCTTCCTAAGTTTTGGCCATTCTAGGGAGTTTTTCCTAGCCACCGTGCTTCTACACCTGCATTGCTTGCTGTCTGGGGTTTTTAGGCTGGGTTTCTGTACAGCATTTTGAGATATCAGCTGATCTAAGAAGGGCTAAATAAATACATTTGTTTTGAGGTAAAGTGGTCGTGGAGTCTAGTTAATCCAAGCCTAGTTCTGACTCTTTTTTTTTTAGTTGGAGTGAGGGCAATGGAACGGTCAAGATATATCTGGGAGATCCATTTGAAGTCTCAATGAAAATCATAGATGTATTAGAATGAGGTGGCATCAGTAAAAAACAACAAATGGGTTGATTTCGTTTTTTTGCATGTCCCGAGGAGCAAAAGGAACATGCTTTGCACCTGAAAAATATTGGATTGGAATGTGTCGTGTGTGTGTGGATCTGCGAAGCAGGGCGCCTATATCAAGGGGTTTTTATATCTGCGGTGGCGCTAGAAGTGATTGAAAGGATGTCATGGAAGAAATAGATGCAGTGGTTGGTGCACGCTGACTGATCCGTATGATTGATGGAGTGGGGAAGCCAGGTCCATTCTTCTGTTCTTTGAAGAATAGTCTCTCCCTTCGTATGAATATTTGGGTTATGTGTGATATCCTGTGAAAGCCTTCGTGCCCAAACCCTTGCAGTGTGACAAATGTAAAGTATTTGGACATGGGTCAAGTGTATGTAGACGGGAAGAGTATCGTATGCCAGTTGAGTCGAAATGCTGCAATTTTAGTGGCAGTAGGTGGCGGCGATACACCAATAGGTGTAGTCTGCCATAAAACTTTGAAGAAGGAGGATGATGATGATATAGTCCTTTACAGAGTATAGGAGAAGATGGCGGAAACTTAGGATTTGTTAGAAACTGCTAGTGAGTTGGAAGAAGATAATGTCACAGAGAGTGAGTGGGTTACAGTGGTGAAGAAGAACGGAAATGAGAGAAGTAAATTTGTGGTGGAAACGAGGAAACCAGTAATGTTCACTTGTTTGAGGTTGAGGGTGATACTTGGTGGTGTCCCATCTTTTCCACAAGTTCATCAATGTTCGGGGTAAGGCTCTGAGCTGAAGAAATCCTCAGAATTGAGTGGAGGTGTTCAGCAGTAAGTCGACTTCTGTGTGATGTTTTGTTCAGGTTCATCAAAGAAAACAGTTGTTCACACAGGTATGTGCTGCCAAACATAGACAACGTTTGAGCAGCCTGGATGCGCAGCTGGGGCATTGTGCCGGGGAGGAAACGGGCGAACTCCGCAGCACCCACTGCCGCATATTTTGCCCTCAGTGCATCATTGCATTGGAGGTCAATCAACTCCATTTGGAGGTTTGGTGGTGAGCTTTCCACGTCAACAGCAAATGGGTTACCGAGCAGTTCCAACCTGCTTTTTTGTGCTTCAAAGTCAGCAAATCGGCGTCGAAAGTCAGCGGCAAGCATACCTATTTTATCAGCCAACTGTGTGCTCGGGAACGCACTGGTAGAGAGCTTCTCTTTCATGGTCTGGCAGCTGGGAAAGTGGCTCAAATTTTCTTTCCGCATCTGCGTCTCCCACAGAGTCAGTTTGGTTTTAAATGCCTTCACTGTACTGTACATATCAGAGATGACACGATCCCGACCCTGCAGCTGCAAGTTTATTGCATTCAGATGACTCGTAATGTCACACAGAAAAGCCATTTCACACAGAAACATTTCGTCTCGGAGTTGTGTTGTGTCTTTCCCTTTGCTGTCCAAGAACAGACAAATCTCCTCACGAAGCTCGAAACATCTTTGAAGCACCTTTCCCTGGCTTAGCCATCGCACCTCTGTGTGATAAGGCAAATCACCATGCTCCGTTTCTAACTCCGTCAGAAATGCCTTGAACTGGCGGTGATTCAAACCTTTGGCTCTGATAAAGTTAACTGTGCGCGTGATGATGCTCATTACATGCTCCATTTTCAAGGCTTTACCGCACAACGCTTCCTGGTGTATGATACAATGATAAGCTGTCAGCTCACCTGTCGCGTTTTCCTCTTGCATCTTTTCCCGTATCTTCGCCACCAGTCCGCTCCTGTGTCCACACATCGCAGGTGCTCCGTCGGTTGTCAAACCCACGAGTTTTTCCCAAGGCAGCTCCATCTCATTTACACATCTTGACACCTCTTCATACAAATCATGCCCCGTAGTTGTGCCATGCATAGGACGTAAAGCCAAAAACTCCTCTGTCACGCTTAGGTTGGAGTCCACTCCGCGGATGAAAATTGACAACTGGGCAATGTCAGAAATGTCGGTGCTCTCATCCACAGCCAAGGAATATGCAATAAAATCTTTTCCCTTTTTCACAAGCTGCTCTTTTAGATTGATGGACAACTGGTCTACTCTCTCGGCAATGGTGTTTCTGCTCAGACTCACATTTAAAAAGAGTTGCCTTTTTTCTGGGCAAACTTCGTCACAAACTTTAATCATGCAGTTTTTGACCTTAGACTCATTGTTAGTTGGAGTGAGGGTGTTGGACCAATGCTACCTGGGAAATCTGTTTAACGTCTCAAAGAAAATCTGGAATGTGTGGAGTTGGTGAGAGTCACAAGAAGTGGTAGTATTTTGATTTGTTATGTAGAGATGAACGTACTTTGGTGCAAGTCTCCCCCTTTTTCCTCCAAACATAACGATGGTCATTATGGCCAAACAGTTCTATTTTTGTTTCATCAGACCAGAGGAAATGTCTCTAAAAAAGTATGATCTTTGTTCCCATTGGCAAACCGTAGTCTGGCTTTTTTATGGCGGTTTTGGAGCAGTGGCTTCTTCCTTGCTGAGCGACCTTTCGGGTTATGTCGATATAGGACTCACTTTACTGTGGATATAGATACTTTGTACCTGTTTCCTCCAGCATCTTCACAAGGTCCTTTGCTGTTGTTCTGGGGCTGATTTGCACTTTTTGCACCAAAGTACATTCAGAAAGGAGACAGGAAGGAGACAAAGTACAGAAGGAGGCAAAATACGCTCAGGAAGGAGACAGAACGCATCTCCTTCCTGAGCGATATGACGGCTGCGTGATCCCATGGTGTTTATACTTGCGTACTATTGTTTGTACAGATGAACGTGGTACTTTAAGGCGTTTAGAAATTGCTCCCAAGGATGAAGCAGACTTGCAGAGATCTACAAAAAAGGTCTTGGCTGATTTCTTTTGATTTCCCCATGATGTCAAGCAAAGAGGCACTGAGTTTGAAGGTAGGCCTTGAAATACATCCATAGGTACACCTCCAATTGACTCATATGATGTCAATTAGCCTATCAGAAGCTTGTAAAGCCATGACATAATTTTCTGGAATTTTCCAAGCTGTTTAAAGGCACAGTCAACTTAGTGTATGTAAACTTCTGACCCACTGGAATTGTGATACAGTGAATTATAAGTGAAATAATCTGTCTGTAAACAATTGTTGGAATAATTACTTGTGTCATGCACAAAGTAGATGTCCTAACCAACTTGCCAAAACTATAGTTTGTTAACAAGAAATTTGTGGAGTGGTTGAAAAACGAGTTTTAATGACTCCAACCTTTAGTGTATGTAAACTTCCGACTTCAACTGTATACTGCATGTACATACAGTACTAGTCAAAAGTTTGGACACACCTACCTATTAAAGGGTTTTTCTTTATTTTTACTATTTTCTACATTGTAGAATAATAGCGAAGACCTTAAAAATAGGAAATTACACATATGGAACGATGTAGTAACCAAAAGTGTTAAACAAATCTAAATATATTTTAGATTCTTCATAGTAGCCACCCTTTGCCTTGATGACAGGTTTACACACGCTTGACATTCTCTCAACCAGCTTCATGAGGAATGCTTTTCCAATAATCTTGAAGTAGTTCCCACATGCTGAACACTTGTTGGCTACTTTTCCTTCACTCTGCGGTCCAACTCTGCGGTCCAACTCATTCCAAACCATCTCAATTGGGTTGAGGTCGGGTGATTGTGGATGCCAAGTCATCTGAATAGCCCTTACAAAGCCCAGAGGTGTGTTGGGTCATTGTCCTGTTGAAAAACAAACGATAGTCCCACTAAGCGCAAACCAGATGTGATGGCATATCGCTGCAGAATACTGAGGTAACCATGATGGTTAAGTGTTGCCTTAAATAAATCACTGACAGTGTCACCTGGAAAGCACCCCCACACCATCAGACCTCCATGCTTCACGGTGGGAACCACACATGCAGAGATCATCCGTTCACCTACTCTGCGTCTCACAAAGACACGGCGGTTGGAACCAAAAAATCTCAAATTTGGACTCATCAGACTAAAGGACAGATTTCCACCAGTCGAATGTCCAATGCTCAAGTTTCTTGGCCCAAGCAAGTCTCTTCTTCTTATTGGTGTCCTTTAGTAGTGGTTTCTTTACAGCAATTCAACCATGAAGGCCTGATTCACAGTCTCCTCTGAACAGTTGATGTTGAGATGTCTGTTACTTGAACTCTGTGAAGCATTTATTTGGGCTGAAATTGTTGAGGCTGGTAAACTCTTAATGAAATTATCCTCTGCAGCAGAGATAACTATTGGTCTTCCTTTCCTGTGGCGGTCCTCATGAGAGCCAGTTTCATCTTAGCGTTTGATGTTTTTTGCAACTGAACTTGAAATTTTCCAGATTGACTGACCTTCATGTCTTAAAGGAATGATGTACTGTCATTTCTCTTTGCTTATTTGAGCTGTTCTTGCCATAATATAGACTTGGTTACCAAATAGGGCTATCTTCTGTATACCAATACTACTTTGTCACAACACAACTGAATGGCTCAAACGCAATAAGGAATGAAATTCCACAAATGAACTACCTGTTAATTGAAATGCATTCCAGGTGACTACCTCATGAAGCTGTTTGAGAGAATGTCAAGAGCGTGCGAAGCTGTCATCAAGGCAAAGGGTGGCTACTTTGAAGAACCTAAAATATATTTTGATTTGTTTAACACTTTTTTGGTTAATACATGATTATGCAATAGTCATGGAAACGCCTTACTCTGCTTATCTTAAGCGGTAATTGTAATGAACACAAGGGGAGACAGAGAGCTGGTTTCAAGCGCATGGCGCAGCAGGTGTTTATTGCAAAGGACCACAGGGGCAGGCATAAGGTGGTCCAAAAGGGCTACAGTACAGGCAGGGGAAAGGCTAGTAACGTAGTCCGGGAGATCAGGCAATAGGTTGATAACAGGAAATCCAATAGGCTAAAGTACATGCAGGGAATAGACACACAAAAAAACAAATCATACACGGGATGAGTAAATCAAGGGAAAGCCGTGTGTCACAAAACAAACAACAACTCACAGTGATTGGGTGCAAAGAACTGAACTAAATAGTGTGTGATAATGACATACAGGTGTGTGAACAGATGATTCAAATTCAGGTGATTGGGATCTGGAGAGTGAGCTGCGTTCAGGGGACCTAGGTGTTTGAGAGTGTGAGCTGGAAAGTGGGCTGGAAAGTGAGCTGCGTTCAGCGGAGTGAGTTGGAAGCAGACGTTAAAGTAATGTCAAAATCCAAGTAAGCATACGCCGATTAAACATCTGGTTTTCTGAGCAATCTTTTATGAGGATTCTGTGTTATGTACTATAGCCCTTTACCATATATGTGATTGAATATCATCTGCTGTTGGCTTGTGTGCATGCATGTATGTGTTATGCAACATAGCTGATTTGAAACATTGTTAACAGTTTCAGGGCCATGGGCCTTTCTCATGATGGAAAAATACAGAATAACATGAAGACAGGAACTGTGCAATGAGTTTGGGGGGCACATTCAGAACGTAGTGTGCGAGAACAAACGGTCTTTTGTTAGATAACAGGAGCCAGGTGTGAGATAACGGTATCGAGCATGAGCGCATAGATATTCTTCACAGCAACATCTATCAACTGGAGCGCCCAGGGGCTGGGACCAGCTCTGCGCCAACAATCAACGATAGGCTGGGTGAGTCTAAACCACGCCCAGTCTCTACTCTGACAGGCCGGCTCGGAAGCAGGAACTATTTCTGTCAGAGTATATTTATAATATCTTTGTCAAGAACAAGTCAGTTCTCTGTTTACCCTGCGAGGTGGGACAGAGAGCCCGTATATATGAAAATTGCATTTACCTCTTATTGCTTAGCTACTAAAAAATACATAGTATACAATCGGTGACTCAATGTCATACTTATCCTGATACCAGATTCGAATTGACGCAACTCTAACACTTTTGAATTTTTAGGATGAATACCTTAATTGGGGTGGCAGGTAGCCTAGTGGTTAGAGCGTTGGGCCAGTAACCGAAACGTTGTTAGATCAAATCCCCGAGCTGACAAGATAAAAATCTGTCAAACAATTTGTTCTCAACTGACTTGCCTAGTTAAATAAAGGTTAAATAAAAAAAATAAAAAAAAATCTGCATTTGATCTGTGCATGTGCTAGCACCAGCTGAGCGAGCCTCCCTCTTTAGCGCGAATTCGGAACAACTGAAGGTATGGGTCTTTGAAGTAGTTTTCACATACAAATTTTACAAGTCCGAACTCATAAGAAAATAAATATAAATACATTTAAATCAACATTCTACCACAGGGACCATGTAACCAAAAATAACATGGTCGCTGTGGTAGAACGGTCATTTTTATTGCTGATATTCTGCATTTATCAGGGTGCCATCAGGTAGCCTGATTTCAGATGTGTCCATGTAAAGAGGATTATTGGGGAAATTGTTTTTCTTTCAAAGCATGTGAATGTTTTAATCACACTATTATATTAAATCTGATTATCCACAATAATCACATTATTGTGTGCATGTAACCGTACTCAGTGAGACAGACCTGCCCAACAGTTCCGACTTTGTTTACATAAGACAACATGTTGTGCATTTTTTTACTTGAGAAATACTGCACCAAACACCTTAGTTAGATGTAAAATTGCTAACTAAAACATCCTCTGTAAAAATGTATTATAGATTTCTTTATTCTGGGAATTTTGAGGAAGCGAAATAGGCTTCCGTGTCTACAGGGTCTCATTGGGGACAAAAATCATTAACCAGATGCGGAATTGATCAGGAAACGCACCTCCCAGACGGAAATCTCGTTTTTGTGTTGAGCAACAGAAAAACACACATGCTAATCTGTATGTTCAGTTGCTCTTTAAGGTCCCGGACTGCATCTTTAACTCCAAAAGTGGTTAGAACCATTAAAGTGTCTAGACACAGCATAAACATAATTTTACCAGATTCAGGTAAAGACAGTCCACCACAACATACTCAATAGTTTCCTGATTAGCAAGTGGTAGTCTGGGTTTCATATCATTGTGTATTAAAAACACAGTTTAAGAACATTGTGAGGGGATTTTGCCAGTGGTTGGAAAGGGGAATTGGGCTTCCCGGGAAAATCTTCTCCAAGGTTGCAACAGTAACCAGGGGGTGGGGCTTAGAGAAGGGTCAATTGAATGACTTAAATCAGTCGAGTTGACGCCAACCCTGATGCTTTTCAAGGCTGTATACAGTAGATAACCTCTGTGTCAAGGCTGTATAGGTAACCTCTGTGTCAAGGCTGTATAGGTAACCTCTGTATCAAGGCTGTATAGGTAACCTCTGTATCAAGGCTGTATAGGTAGCCTATGTATCAAGGCTGTATAGATAACTCTATACAACTCCTCTCTCCTCCCCTCCAGACTCCCTGCAGCTCTCTCTCAATGTCTTTGAAGAGGAGGTTTCCCCTCAGCAGCAGCACTGTGAGCAGGAGTGGAGCCCCAGTCTGGGGCAAGAGGACCCAGAGCCCACACAGATGAAAGAGGAACAGGAGGAATTCTGGACCAGTCAGGCGGAAGGGCAACTTCAAGGGCTCACTCCTTTGTAAGTGAATGTGATCAGAAAGACCCACTTTGGTCCTTGACTCTTCCCCAAAGCCAGACTATGCAGCACAGAGAAAATGACCCTAAACCAATGGGTCTCACACCTTTTGGCACTGTGACCCACCTCAAGGGTTTTCACTTTCCCTGTGTCCCTCCAGATAATGAAAAAAATGCCTACAGCCACAACCCAGCCATGAGCAGCCACCCAGTAGGACTTGACAGCAGACCACCACTGAATCCCAACCCGACATCAGATCTCAACCGGTCAATGGGGAAACACAGTTCCAAACCCAGCATCATGTCTAGAAAGACTCACCGCTGTGGTGACTGTGTTGAAACCTTCCCTCTGAAAGCTGATCATCAGAGGCATGTGACTCGGGCCAAAAAGAGACTCAGTGAATGCTGCTACTGCAAGATTCGCTGTAACTCCAACTGTAAACTGAAGGCCCATGTCCAACTCTGTCACGGTGGGAAACCCTGCACCTGCCCTGTCTGTGGCAAGACCATCAAATACAAAGGAGATCTGTCCAGGCATAAGAGGATTCACAAAGGTGAGAAACCATTTAGCTGTGGTGACTGTGGGAAAAGCTTCAGTCTCAAAGGTAACCTAATCAGGCATAAATTGACTCACACAGGAGAGAAATCGTTTAGCTGTGGGGACTGTGGGAAAAGTTTTAGTCTTCAGAATAACCTAACCATGCATAAACTGACTCACACAAAGGATAAACCATTTACTTGTAATCTTTGCGATAAAAGCTTCAGACACAAGAAGACCCTAACTGAACATACACAGACTCACACCAGAGACAAACCATTTAGCCGTGGTGACTGTAGGAAAAGCTTTAATCGCAAGGAGACGCTAACCAGGCATACATTGACCCACACCGGAGAGAAACCTTTTAGCTGTGGTGACTGTGGCAAAAGCTTCAGTCTCCAGAATAACCTAATCAAACATAAAGTCACTCATACAGGAGAGAAATCATTTAGCTGTGGTGACTGTGGGAAAAGTTTCAATCAGAAGGGGCATCTGAACGTGCACGTACTGACTCACACAGGAGAGAAACTATTTAGTTGTGGTGACTGCGGGAAAGGTTTCAAGCAGAAGGTGCACCTGAACTTGAATATACTGGCTCACACAGGAGAGAAACCATTTAGCTGTAATGTTTGCGATAAAACCTTCAGATACAAGGGCACCCTAACCGAACATATACGGACTCACACAGGAGAGAAACCATTTAACTGTGGTGACTGTGGAAAAAGCTTCATTCAAAAATGGAACCTAACTGAACATATAAGGACTCACACAGGAGAGAAATAATTTAGCTGTGGGGACTGTGGGAAAAATTTCAGTCGCAAGCAGACTCTAACCGAGCATATACTGACTCACACAGGAGGTAAACAGCATGGCTGCTCAGTCTGTGGTAAAAGTTTCACTCATAAGACTAATCTGCTGAGGCATGTGGATAAAATCCATAAAGAAAGATATAATAGAAGAAATTACATTTGGACAAAGAGGATCAACAGTCAGATGATTGGAATACAAATGCAGCATGTGGACAACACCCTTAGGAAAAGAAAAGCAACTCTGGATCAAGTTATGTTTAAAAATATATATATATATGTAAACAAAGTTTGATTAGTTTCAATTGATGATGTAATGGTCAAACATTATAACGGGAATCTCCCAGGTTTGCGGTTCAAGGTCTGGTGATGTTCACACTCATTACAAACATGAATATCTGGTCGTTTGTTTTGAAATGTCTCTCATGGTGGTGAGAGAATGGTCAGACTGATGTTATTTATACATTCCAAATACACAATCCAGACAAAATCTTCCATATGTCCAAGAGTATTTTTTAATTCGTTTTGACATAATGCTGCTCATTCATGTTATTAATTTAAAGCAAGAATCCTTAATTGAAACAATAACAAAGCGGCCTCTGTTTTGCTAAAAAGCTGAGGGATGGGCCAGGAGAAATGGAACCACTCTTAAATTCATAGACAGAGCAATGGAAGCAAGGGCTGACCGTACATATTTTCGAAAGGTATAGTTTTAATAATGTTTTGAGGCTATACTGTGTTTATTTACATTGTTTACAAACATTACCGTAAAACAAAGTTTTTATTCGTCAAGAATCAATTAGTATATATTATTAATTATATTAAAGTCCAAAAATGGATGTAGAAATGAAGGATTCTAGTTTTAAACTTGTATAGGGTAGTGATATACAGTCGACTTCTGAGAACTTCTGAGAACTGATTCTCCCAGATCATCCTGTACGATAACCACTGTTTATCTACATGTAGTTATTGCGTTTCCCTTTACCACTGGCCTGTGTGGGCTGCCTTGCACAATTGTAAACCCCCATCCAGCTGATGGCGCTGTTGTGTGTTTCTGGGCTTGCCACCCACTAGAACCAAGGAGTTCTCTAAAACCTAACTCTCATTTGACTGAAAATAGCGAAAATACAGTTGTTGCGTGTGTTGTTAGATGAGCGCTTAACGGTGGGGCAGTTGAGAAAATGGTAGCTGAGTACGAGGAGGAAAATGATCGGCTACGGAAATTGCTGGTCTCCTGATCACACCGGAGATTAAACTATGTAGAATAGGTATGTACAGTCGTGGCCAAAAGTTTTGAGAATTTGTCACAAAGTTTGCTGCTTCAGTGTTTTTCTGTGTCTACTTTTTTGTCAGATGTTACTATGGAATACTGAAGTATAATTACAAGCATTTCATATGTTTCAAAGGCTTTTATTGACAATTACGTGAAGTTGATGCAAAGAGTTAATATTTGCAGTGTTGACCCTTCTTTTTCAAGACCTCTGCAATCCGACCTGGCATGCTGTCAATTAACTTCTGGGCCACATCCTGACTGATGGCAGCCCATTCTTGCATATTTAATGCTTGGAGTTTGTCAGAATTTGTGGGTTTTTGTTTGTCCACCCACCTCTTGAGGATTGACCACACGTTCTCAATGGGATTAAGGTCTGGGGAGTTTCCTGGCCACTTAGTTATCCCTTTTGCCTTATGGCAAGGTGCTCCATCATGCTGGAAAAGGCATTGTTCGTCACCAAACTGTTCCTTGATGGTTGGGAGAAGTTGCTCTCGGAAGATGTGTTGGTACCAACCTTTATTCATGGCTGTGTTCTTAGGCAAAATTGTGAGTGAGCCCACTCTATTGGCTGAGAAGCAACCCCACACATGAATGGTCTCAGGATGCTTTACTGTTGGAATGAAACAGGACTGATGGTAGAGCTCACCTTGTCTTCTTCGGGTAAGCTTTTTTCCGGATGCCCCAAACAATCGGAAAGGGGATTCATCAGAGAAAATGACTTTACCCCAGTCCTCAGCAGTCCAATCCCTGTACCCTTTGCAGAATATCAGTCTGTCCCTGATGTTTTTCCTGGAGAGAAGTGGCTTCTTTGCTGCCCTTCTTAACACCAGGCCATCCTCCAAAAGTCTTTGCCTCACTGTGCATGCAGATGCACTCACACCTGCCTGCTGCCATTCCTGAGCAAGCTCTGTACTGATGGTGCCCGATCACGTAGCTGAATCAACTTTAGGAGACAGTCCTGGTGCTTGCTGGACTTTCTTGGGTGCCCTGAAGCCTTCTTCACAACAATTGATTTAGGTGCAATCTTACTGGCAGCAATATCCTTGTCTGTAAAGCCCTTTTTGTGCAAAGCAATGATGACGGCACATGTTTCCTAACCATAGTTGACAGAGGAAGAACAATGATTCCAAGCACCACCTTCCTTTTGAAGCTTCCAGTCTGTTATTCGAACTCAATCAGCATGACAGAGTGATCTCCAGCCTTGTCCTCGTCAACACAACACCTGTGTTAACGAGAGAATCACTGACATGATGTCAGCTGGTCCTTTTGTGGCAGGGCTGAAATGCAGCGGAAATGTTTTTGGCGGGATTCAGTTCATTTGCATGGCAAAGAGGGACTTTGCAATTAATTGCAATTCATCTGATCACTCCTCATAACATTCTGGAGTATATGCAAATTGTTATTTTTGATGCAAGGTGATTTGTAGGTCAGTCAGTCGGCAGTCACCTGCACTGTCGGCTGCAATGTCGAACAAGCCTAGTGTCACGAAAACCTAACCAAAACTACATGCCCCACATTCTGGTCACATGACAAGAGAAAAAAAAACTGTTGGGGGAGGTTCTCTAATGCACTGTTCAACCAATCCAGTAAATGTGGAGTTAAGAGGAAATGTTGCCCATAGAGATGGAAAGAAGCCTCATAATTGGATCTGTGCCATTAAGGCTTCTGTGACAGAATGGACATCGACATTGAGGCTATCACATTTTGAAGTAGTTCATTTCCTTTTCATGATTGGCCAATATACCATGGCAAGGGCTGTGTCCAGGCGTTCCGTGTTGCATTGTGCATAAGAACAGCCCTTAGCCGTGGTATATTGGCCATATACCATACCTCCTCGGGCCTTATTGCTTAAGTATACCACTCAGCCAGTGGAGGCTCCTCGGAGAAGGAAGGGGAGGTCCATCCTCTTCAGTGAATTTCATAAAAGTATAATTGTAAACCAGTTAAAAAGTTCTACTTTTTATATAAAACTATACTAAACATATTCATATCACTAAATAATTTAATAGAACAATGTTTTGCAATGTCTACAGTAGCCTCAACAGCACTCTCTATGGTAGCACCATGGTGTAGCCAGAAGATAGCTAGCTTCCGTCCTCCTCTTGGTACATTGACTTCAATACAAAACTTTGGAGGCTCTTTGTTCTCACCCCCTTCCATAGACTTACATAGTAATTATGACAACTTCCGGAGGACGTCCTTCAACCTATCAGAGCTCCAGCAGCATGAACTGACACGTTGTCCACCCGATCAAATGATCAGAGAATGAATTTAGTACTGAAAGCATAAGCTACAGCTAGTTAGCACTGCAGTGCTTACAATGTGGTGAGTAGTTGACTCAGAGAGAGAAAGACAATAGTTAAACAGTTTTCAACAAATTAATTTCTTCAAAAATGAAGGAGACGTAAGAGAGAGAGAGAGTGTGCCTTTTTTTCACTCTGTTTCCCTTAGCTAGCAAATGCAGCTGGCTAGTTTAGCCTACTCAAAACCCGGCTCAAACAGAAGTATGCTATGTTAGCTAGCTGGCTATGACTATCCAACACAACACTGGAACTCTTCCAAGTCAAGGTAAGCTTTTGGCTTTATTAATTTATGCTTACTGACTATAACCTCACGTTACTGCATGATTGTAGCGGGTTTACTAATGCATTAGTTCTATTAGCTATGTTGACTAGGATGTTACTTTAACTAATATGGAGATCACGATGTAGGCTGTGTGTAGTGGTTATGACATGGTTTGGCTTGGAATGTTTTTTTGCCTGATCACATACAGCTGATGTGTTGTGCAAGTCCACAAACAAAGGGAACGGTGAGAGGAGGAGAGTGCATAGAGGCGAGAAGGAATACAACGTGGCTGCTACGAAAGCGAACTGTGTTTATGTGTGATCAGGTGTGTATTCATTCTGCCGATTCTGTTGAAAAACATTTCTTAAACGGAAGCAAACGAAACAGGGATAAAAATACCTGAATTTGTCCAATAGAAACTCTCGTTTGCAACTGTTGGACTAATGATTACACCCTAGATAAGCTAGATGCAGGCAAGAGTGTGCAGGATGGTGTTTTTAACCTTTATTTAACTAGGCAAGTCACTGTCTGTCACCTCAAATTTTTCTCTCGACCTGTGTGCAACTACATTGTAAACTTTCATTCATAGGCTAGTTTGTAGCAACCTCATGATGGGTATAGAGAACATTTGAGAATCATGTAGTAGCCTAAACCTATCGATGTTACATTGAACTGGGTGAATGGAATATGAAAGACAGTCATCCAACATGCTGTAATAGAAATAAGGCCATGCTCATGAAATTTTTTTTTGTCCTCCCTCATCATAAACGGCACTGACCGCCACTACACAAGTCCATTACGCAGCTCCTCAGATTTGTTTACATAAGACAACACTTCACCAATGTTATGTTGAAGTAGCTGGCTCTTCGGCTCTAAGCCCTTTATGGAGTGGTCCCTTGCTGATGTGTTTGATACAGTGCAGGCAGTTGAGGGGAGTGTGGCTCATAATAATGTCTGGAATGGAGTAGAATGGCTGGAATGGAGTCAATGGAATGGTATCAAACGAATGGTATCAAACACATGAACGTGTGTGACACCATTCTATTGACTCCATTCTGGACATTATTATGAGCCGTCCTCCCCTCACATCCTCCACTGGTTTGATACTCATGTCTTGCCACTGATCGTGGACTTCAGGAGACAGCAGAGGGAGCCTTCCCCCCGTCCACATCGACGAGGCCACAGTGGAGAAGGTGAAAAGATTAAAGTTCATCGGCGTACCCATCACTGACAATCAAATGGTCCACCCAAACAGACAGGCTGAAGAAATTTAGCTTTGCACCTAAGAC
The DNA here is from genome assembly GCF_045791955.1 of Oncorhynchus clarkii lewisi. NCBI lineage: Eukaryota > Metazoa > Chordata > Actinopteri > Salmoniformes > Salmonidae > Oncorhynchus > Oncorhynchus clarkii. The sequence goes on from NC_092150.1 coordinate 39,615,740, forward strand.
CCTCACAAACTTTTACAGATGCACCAGAGAGCAACCTTTCGTCTGTATCACAGCCTGGTACTGCAACTGCTCCTTCCGCAACCGCATTGCTCTCCAAAGGGTGATGCCGTCTGCCCAACGCAGAAGGCAAGGAAGATCATCAATAACCTTAACCACCCGAGCCACGGCCCGTTCACGCTGTTACCATCCAGAGGGCGAGGTCAGTACAGGTGCATCAAAGCTGGGACCTAGAGACTGAAAAACAGCATCTATCTCAAGGCCATCAGACTGTTAAATAGTCACCACTAGCTGGCCCCCGCTCAGTACCCTGCTCTGAACTTTAGTCACTGTCACTAGCAGGCTACCACCCGGGTTACTGTACCATGAACCTTAGAGGCTGGTCTATGTACATAGTCATTATGTTCACATACTGTTTTACCCACTTCATATGTGAGAGAGAGGGTGGAGAAGGGGGAAGCGAGAGAGAAAGGAATGAAGAAAGGGAGAATGAGGGAGAAGATAAAGAGAAGGGAAGGGAGAAACGAGAGCAGAGACAGGGAAAGATTGTGAGAGAGGGGATAGGATGAGGAGGAAGAGAGAGAGAGAGCTGGAGGGAAAGAGAGGAGGGAGGGAGAGGGAAAAGAGAATGGTTTTTACCTGGTTGAAAGAAGCGTAATTTGTCAGTCATCAAATTAGGTTATGAAAAGAGGAGTGAGAAGAGGATAAAAAAGGAAAGAATAGGAAGTGATGTATGAGGTGGTGTAATTATGAAAGCCCTTCTCTCTCCATCCCTCTCTCTCTCCCTTACCCTTTCCCTCTCCCTCCTCACTCTCTCTCCCTTACCCCTTCCCTCTCTCTCGCCCTCCCTATTTATTTTTCTCCCTCCCTCTTTCTCTCATCCTCCCTCCCTTTTTCTCTCTCTCTTTTCACTGTTCTCCAGACATTTATGACAGCATGCCAAGGTCTCAGACACATCTTATCTGAGTGCACGCACACACACACGATTAAATGACTGCTACTACACAACACATTACAGTAAACCGCACAAACTTGTGTAGTGGTTCCACACCTCCATCTAGTGGTAAGATTGTATTAACATGTGACATTAGAAAGACATGCATTACAAGATTCAGCGTTTTCTTTCAGATATTGTCTGAAGCCAGGACAAAGGACAATAGGGAGATGCTGTCATCTCTGCCAAAGATTAACGCAAGCACTCTCTAAAATGATATCTCAAGATGCTGTGCAGTTTTGTTTGATTTTCAAAATTGTTAGTTTTTGGGGTTTGATGCAAAGACACAGACGATCATTGATAATCCAAATTAAAATGTTGTTCTGTCTTCTTCATTTTTTTTCTCACATCAAAGCAAGCACATCAGTTGAAAACGAAAAACCTGAGTAGCTGGTGTGTGCGGTCACCAAAATGCCAGAGGATTTAAAGAGAGAGGACTGTGAGTATAATCATTTCATTTGTTTGATCACATTTATTCAGAGAGTATGGCTCGTTTGTAAATTGGCAATATGTAACCTAAATGAAACCAATGAAAAAAAAGCAACAATGCAACATTTCTTCCAGTGCTACATCATAGACGTCCTATTTCTAATATAATAGATCACTATAGATTTCATTCGTTTATGAAAAACACTAACAAGCTGTGATCTCTGTCTCTGAAATTCTAGGTTGATCTAAGCTTTGGCGTTCAGGTGGCCAAGGAGAAGTTCCTGATCAGCAACAAAAAACAAGACCTGATTGAGGTGCTCTTCACCAGGGAGGAGATGGTGTTGTTCTCCGTGTCGGGCAGGAAATCAAACAATCGTTCAAGATTCTGTGACAAAGCCAGCTTTGTCAAGCAACAAAGTGCTCACTCTTGTTGGTATGACTCTAATGAGCTATGCTTAAAATTGTTACATCATTTTTTATTCCAATTTTGATGTAGATCTTCCTTATGACGTTGCTTTCGCAACACTCGCATTAACATCTGCTAACCATGTGTATGTGACAAATAACATTTGATTTGTTTTGATTTATAAATGTAAGAGCGTGCAGGTATATTATTCAAATGATGTACAGTACGTCATGATTCATATTTGTGTTTTATTGAACTTTTTAGCTCATGTCCAGAGATGTTTTGAGGGGGTGGACAAGACCTCAATGAGGACTGCCAGTCATGGTCTACAAGCTACAGGACATCGTCACCTAACTGAAGCCAAAAGCAGAATAAAATAAATGAAAACAACCTATTAATAAATCATGTTTTTTTGTGCTAGATGAAAGCTAGGTATTCATTTCTAATCCTTTGGCCATGTTGAATAAATCCCAAGAAATACACACAAAAAATCCAATGAATAACCAATGGTAATAGTATAGCAACCCCATCCAATGAATAACCCATTAACATCCAATGGGAATATGAGATAATCCTATGAAACCCCAATGATAATCTTGTTAATTGAGAGTGGGGGGGGGGGGGAATCCAATCCAATGGGATAGTTCCAGTGAGAATCCTATGGCATTTTCCCTTTGGGAATCCAATGGTAATTTTTATAGGGGATCCAGCACGTCCAGTCTGCAACTAGCCATGGAGGTTTAGAAGACAGCAGTGCGCTTGCAAGTCGGGAATTGAGGAAGTACCGCCAAAGGTTTACAGCTAGTAATGTCGCACTAGCCATTGATTTATGAGCTAGTAGCTACTAAAACAGTAGTTGTCAAACCTCTCCTTGGGGTCCAGAACTAGCACACCTGATTCAACTTGTCAACTAATCATCAAGCCCTCGATTAGGTGAATCAGGTGTGCTAGTTCAGGGCTTAAACAAAATGGTGAGATGTCTGGGGGTCCCCTACTGTAGGTGAAGCTATATATAGTACAGTTCGATTATATATAATAGAATTTACGTCCTAATTGTTGAATATTTCAACTGAGTCTGTGTGAACCAAAAAATAAACCTATTTATTCTGATACTGGGAAAGAAGGGGAGGTCTCCCTTTATTATCCGTGGATATTTCAATTGCCACACTTGGCTGATGGTCATTATGAAAAAATCTGAATTTAATGATAGGAGACATGCAATGAAGTGGATTCCTCATCGGCCGAATTATCAGTGATTTACATAGCACTAAAAATACTTGGATAAGAGTAGTTTCAGACGAGAGCCATTTCCTTCCCCAAAGCATACCCCTTTTGAGTCAATTATATCAATCAAGAAAAGCATTAGTTTTATATTTTATGGTGCAGTCATTTAAGAGGGATCTTTATAAATGTTACCCTTTAAACATGGTCATGATGTATTTGATAGACTAGACATTCTGTCATCACGGCATATTACACTGAACAGAAATATAAATACAGCATGTAAAATGTCGGTCCCAGGGCCGCATTAATGCAGGGGCTTACTGGGCCTGAAGCCCCTGGGCCCAGGCCCATGGGGGGCCCAAAAGGAAGGGGGAAAAAAGAATAATAACATACTGAATAAAAATGTAAAGGTTGGACGTTACTGCCAAATGATCTAAAACCACTTTGGAGGGAGCTTATGGTAGAGAAATTAACATTCAATTCTCTGCCAAAAACTCTGGTGGATATTCCTGCAGTTAGCATGCCAATTGCACACTCTTGACATGTTTGGCATGGTGTTATGTGACAAAACTGCACATTTTAGAGTGGCTTTTTACTGTCCCCAGCACATGGAGCACCTGTGGAATGATCGTGCTGTTTAATCAGCTTCTTGATATGCCACACCTGTCAGGTGGATGGATTATCTTGGCAAAGGAGAAATGTTCACTAACAGGGATGTAAACAAATTTGTGCACAAATTTAGAGAAAAATAAGCTTTTTGTGCATATGGAACATTTCTGGGATCTTTTATCTCAGCTCATGAAACACTTTACATGTTGCTTCTATATTTTTGTTCAGTGTAATAAAATATAATAAATGTTAAAAAATGCTAAATTAATTAAATATATAGATTATATATTATATATACAATATATCAGTATATGTAGTATATATTTTGTCTTTTTTCTTTACTCAGGAGCTGCTCTCAGGAGCCCTCTTTCAATGAGTGTAGACAGCCTGCTGCTGCCGGCTGCCACTCTGCTAATCATCAGATGGGGGGAGGAGAGGAAGTAGGGGGCCCATGTGGGTAACTGGGGGGGCCCTGTCTTGATTCAGGAACTGATTCATAAAAATAAAAACTGCATAATAAATAAATGTGACTGGTCAATTATGTTAGTCAGGGGCTGGGCCCAAGCCTGTAGGTGAGCTCTTGAGGCAAAATGTTAAATAGATAACGTGTTTTATTAATTATAATTATTTATCCAACAATAGGAGCCCGCTTCCAATGTTCAAAATACACCAGAGAACATAATTTAGCCCCAGAGGATCAATAGTTTATAAAAAAAATAACTGTGGATTCAGTTTTATCGCAAGAGCATACAGGTATCTGCCAAAATAAAGGAAACACCAACATAAAATGTGTTAAAAGAGTGTTGGGCCAAGCATGAGCTGCCAGAACAGCTTCAATGCACCTTGGCATAGATTATTCAAGTGGACCTAAACCATGCCAGGAAAATGCACCCCACACCATAACATACTTTGTATCCTTTGTTTACTCAAGTGTTTCCTTTATTTTGGCAGTTACCAGTATGCCTACAGATGGGAAGGCTGCAGTTTAGGCAGCATTCTTGTCAAATATACAGCTTGTTGCATTGTGGTCAAAGACATATAATCAATAGAAGGGTTTTGTAACCTCTTGCCCTGTCAACTTGACTGTTAAACTCATGGGTACAATAGCAATGGATGCTAGCCCTGACTTGAATAGGAACTGACATCTATGGATTATATTTCTATGGTTGGTTGCAGCTGTTGGTTTGCCTTATGGGATTTCAAAATACAATTGGGGGATAGAACGTACAGTTTGGAAAGCAAATGCCTACTGCTAAAAAGAGAAGACAAATCTGTCTGTAGAACCAATAGAAGGAAAAAAATTCTCAACAAGTCCCAATTTTTAGCTAACAGCAGCACTGTTTTTCAAGGTAGCTCATCTTGAGATAGACTACTGCCACGACGAGAGCATCAGCCATCACCGTGAGTAGCCATTGGCTTCATCTTCATAATTAGGTGAGTCAGTGTGCAACTGGAAATTGTGTTTAGTAGCCTACTGTAGCCTATGATATATGTTCTCCTAATATTGTACAATCTGAGTCCCGGGCCTTATGATTTCTTAATCTGGCCCTGGTTGGTCCCATGTTTCATGAGCTAAACAAAAAGCTTATTTCTCTCAGATGTTGTGCACAAATTTGTTTAGTTAACATTTCTCCTCTGTGAGATAATCCATCCACCTGACAGGTGTGGCATGTCAAGAAGCTAATTAAACAGCATGATCATTACAGAGGAGCACCTTGTGCTGGGCACAGTAAAAGGCCACTCTAAAAAGTGCAGTTTTGATCATCTGAGACCAGCCACCCGGACAGCTGATGAAACTGTGGGTTTGCACAACCAAAGAATTTCTGCACAAACTGTCAGAAACCGTCTCAGGAAAGCTCATCTGCATGCTCGTCATCCTCACCAGGGTCTTGACCTGACTGCAGTTCAGTGTTGTAACCGACTTCAGTGGGAAAATGCTCAACTTCGATGGCCCCTCGCATGCTGGAGAAGTGTGCTCTTCACGGATTAATCCTGGTTTCAACTGTACCGGGCAGATGGTAAACAGTGTGTACAGCGCTGTGTGGGCGAGTGGTTTGTTGATGTCAACGTTGTGAACAGAGTGCCCCATGAGGGTGGTAGGGTTATGGTAATGACAGGCATAAGCTACAGGGAGATATGTATACTGTAGCTAAGAAAGTAATACTAAGTGTATGTTGTGTAGGAAGATGTTAGTAGCCCAAGTGCCTATTTACCTCTCTTAATTTCGTCTACTGTTCTGACTGTTCTACTGTAGCCTATAACCTGTTTTAGAGAAATGTAATCATTGAATATTGTAAGAGCTTTCATTGTCTGCTTATATGCCCCCTTTATTTACCTTACGGTTCTAACTTGGTGTACAGGGAGAGCCCTGTAAGAACGGCCCAAGTTCTGAATTCTGTCCCTGTACATTTCAAAAGTGCTAAACAAATAGTTATATTGACTAACGTTACGTCCGTCCTAGCTCGCTCATTGTCAGATCGCCTCTTATCCGCTTGTCGTCCCCTTATGCCATAATTTGTACATCTCAATTGTCAGTAGAACCCACATTTGTTTAAGCAAGTAAGCCATATCAGCTATGTTTTTTTTAAAGGCAGTAAACGAGGCTGAATGAATTGTTTCGCTGCCAGTCAAGGCTCCGCTGATAGCCAGGTGTAGAGTGGTAAGATGTTGGGACTTTATGTAGGCCCTAACAGTTTGTGAGCACCGTTTGTTGCTGTTATACTGCAATTAATGTATTGTTTAGTGTTGTGATGTGCAGTGCAGTGGCTTTGCTGGCCTGCATTCCACCTTTTTTTGCCCCACCAAGATTTACATGCTAAAATCGCCACTGGAAATGAGTCTCAAACGAACAAATGAATATAACGACACGTCCTGACCAAACATCCTCAGCATGAAGGTAAACCCAGGAACTTCTTTCAGTACCGGGCAGAATGCTTCAGGAAACACTGCTTTGACAGTGGAAAAGTAGCTAAGTCAGCTAGCAAGGCACTGATGTCATTTTATAACAGAAGCAGAAATGTATTTTATTTAACTAGGCAAGTCATTTAAGAACAAATTATTGTTTTCAACGACGGCCTAGGACACAGTGGGTTAACTGCCTTGTTCAGGGGCAGAACGACAGATTTGTACCTTGTCAGCTTGGTGATTCGATCTTGCAACCGTTACTAGTCCAACGCTCTAACCAGTAGGCTACGCTGGCACCCCAAAAATAAGGGATCTTGTCTTGTAGTTGATGTGAGTTTCTCTTCCAAACAATCCCATGGCCTAGTACACAGCTAATAGCTAACGTCAACCAAAGCAAGTAAACTAGCTAGCTACTGAGTGCAACCGTAAATTACAGTAAATACAGATGAAGATGAAAAATGATCAGGCTTACTGTACAACTTACTGTAGAAATTATTGTTGAAAACAAATCTAGATTGAAACTGTTGCTGTTAAAATACAAGTAATAATTATTATTCTGAACTTGAATAAATTGATTGAAGCGAGATGCTTTTTGAGGCAAACACACTGGGTTGCTCATCATCTACAACAGGAAGCGGTCTCCTGCCTGACTGAGAAAGCAGTAGATGTTCTGATCCAGTTTGGCACCACATACTTATGCAAGTCAGGGTTCTCAACTCTGGCATACTTAAAAAACAAGAACAGAAACAGACTCCATCCTGAGCATGACCTCCGTGTTGCACTGTCAAAACCTGAGCCCAGAATAGTTATTCCAGTTCAGAATAAACACACATTTATTGTATTTTAACAGCAACAGTTCTAATTTAGACTTTGTTTTCAACAATACTTTCTACAGTACAGTAGGCCTAATCATTTCTTATCTGTTCTGTTATCAAAAACTGAGCCTGTGTGTGTGTTTTCTGTTCTAAATCTGTGTGATGTGATCAATCAGTTTATTCCAGTTCAGAATAAAAATGATTTATTGTATTTTAACAGCAACAGTTCCCACCTAGACAGATATGTAGGAGTGTTTTTAATGGGGAAAACAAACACGAAAAGCTATTTATATGGGTATTTCATTTCATTGTTATTTGTTCTTATCTATATTGCTTTTGTTTTAGGCATAAGGGAGATTAAATGTACCAACATTTACGCATAGTTGCATATTTTCATAAACTTGGGTCCCAGGGAAACAAAACACTTGTAATTTGGGTCTCAGGCTGAAAAAGTTTAAGAACCCCCGGTGTAGAGAATCATTTTACCATCGAAATCGCTGTGAAATATATTTTCCATAAGCAAAAATATTGTATTTTCAGCTGGTGTACAAAACCGAAAGTAAAAGACGAAAAAACTCAATTTGAGAACGGGAAGCATAGAAATAATGCAGATAGAACAGATCTACCACTTCTTAGACTTGCTTTAAATGAGAATGACAGATTGTATGTGCATTTGGTCGGGTTGCCCAAAAAGTTCCATATTGCACTGTTTTAGTAGCATAATCCTACATCTCTAACCTGATTTGAATTCTTTACTTTGGACCTTAATTCATTTGGACCAGGCAACATGTCATCAGATCTAAACTGAAAAGGTCAGTAGCCTCATTTATCAAGGCAAGGTGGGGCCTGGAGGAAATAGTAGTAAATTACATTTTTTTTGTGTCTAATATCACCATGAATTAAAAAGGAAATTGCACTTCAATCATACTATAGCTCCAGTTTGAGATACAGTAGTCTATACGACGGCCTTAACCATGGTTTTGCTCTGGTATTTCCAGGTCATTTCATCCACAGTAGGGAGAGTTTATATTTGTGATGCTACTTTTAATAAAAGGAACTGCTCACCCTTTTCATATCGGTCTGAATAATTGATGGTCATTTGTTTTATTGCCATCAGGGGGCAGCAGTGAGCTGAAGTGTTTCTCCTCGAGAGGCTCTGCTGAACTGAAGAGTGAAATGAGGAGACACAGAGAGCTTGGTGAGTGGGGATTTAACCACTTGGTATAACCATACAGTATATGGTATGATGACAAGGGCAATTCAATAAGCTGTAGTGGAACTAAGTCAAGTTATATGCTCAAAAAGCAATAGTTCCAAGAAGCATTTCGCTACACCCGCCATAACATCTGCTGAATATGTGTATGTGACCAATAAAATTAGATTTTGATTTGAATGTACAGATATAGGATCTTAATTTGACCTATATTGTCACAGCAAAATGTAAACGTTTGGTCAAAGGGTAGCGACTAGCGGCATGCTAGCTGTTCCCATAGATTTCCAATCATTCAGCCAATAACTATTCATTTAAAAGCGCATCTTGACAGAAACATATATATATATATATATATATATATATACACTGAACAAAATGATAAAACGCAACTTGTAACAATTTCAAATATGTCACTGAGTGACAGTTCATATGTGTAAATCAGTCAATTGAAATGCATTTATTAGGCTCTACTCTATGGATTTCACATGACTGGGAATACAGATATGCATCTGTTGGTTACAGATACCTAAAAAACAATAGTCCTCAGTATCTCATCAAGGTATTTGTGTGCATTGAAATTGCCATCGAGGAAATTCAATCGTGTTCGTGGTCAGTAGCTTATGCCTGCCCATACCATAACCCCACCTCCACCATGGGGCACTCTGTTCACAATGCTGACATCAGCAAATCGCTCGGCCACAAGACGCCACACACATGGTCTGTGGTTGTGAGGCCGGTTGGATGTACTGCCAAATTCTCAAAAACAACGTTGGAGGCAGCTTATGGTAGAGAAATAAACATTAAATTATCTGGCAACAGCTCTGGTGGGCATCCCTGCAGTCAGAATGCCAAATGCACGCTCCCACAAAACTTGAGTTACCTGTGGCATAATGTTGTGTGACAAAACTGCACCTTTTAGAGTGGGATTTTATTGTCGCCAGCACAAGGTGAACCTGTGTAATGATCATGCTGTTTAATCAGCTTCTTGATATGCCACACCTGTCAGGTGGATGGATTATCTTGGAAAATGATAAATGCTCACTAACAGAGATGTAAACAGAGATGTAAACAATTTATGCACAGCATTTTAGAGAAATAAGCTTTTTGGAACATTTCTGGAAACTTTTATTTCAGCTCATGAAACAGGGGACCAACACTTTACATGTTGTGTTTATATTTTTGTTCAATGTACAGTACCAGTCAAATGTTTGGACACACCTACTCATTCAAGGGTTTTTCTTTATTTTACTATTTTCTACATTGTGGAATACTAGTGAAGACATCAAAACTATGAAATAACACATATGGAATCATGAAGTAACCAAAAAAGTGTTAATCAACATGAAGGTCAGTCAATGCGGAACATTTCAAGAACTTTGAGAGTTTCTTCAAGTGCAGTCGCAAAAACCATCAAGCGCTATGATGAAACTGGCTCTCATGAGGACCGTCACAGGAAAATAATACCCAGCGTACCTTGCTGCAGAGGATAAGTTAATGAGAGTTAACTGCACCTCAGATTACAGCCCAAATAAAAGCTTCACAGAGTTCAAATAACAGACACATCTCAACATCAACTGTTCAGAGGTGACAGTGTTAATCAGGCCTTCATGGTTGAATTGCTGCAAAGAAACCACTACTAAAGAACACCAATAAGAAGAAGAGACTTGCCAAGAAACAGAAGCAATGGACAATAGACCGGTGAAAATCTGTCCTTTGGTCTAACAAGTCCAAATTTGAGACTTTTGGTTCCAACCGCCGTGTCTTTGTGAGACGCAGAGTAGATGAACGGATGATCTCCATATGTGTGGTTCCCACCGTGAAGCATGGAGGAGGAGTGATGGTGTGGGGGTGCTTTGCTGGTGACACTGTAGCGATAAGCCATCCCATTAGGTAAGCGCTTAGTTGGACTATAGTTTGTTTTTCAACAGGACAATGACCCAACACACTTCCAGGCTGTGTAAGGGCTATTTGACCAAGACGGAGGGTGATGGAGTGCTGCATCAGATGACCTGGCCTCCATGTTCACCCGACCTCAACCCAATTGAGATGGTTTGGGATGAATTGTAATGCAGAGTGAAGGAAAAACAGCCAACGGTGCTCAGCATATGTGGGAACTCCTTCAAGACTGTTGGAAAAGCATTCCAGGTGAAGCAGGTTGAGAGAGTGCCAAGAGTGTGCAAAGCTGTCATCAAGGCAGTGTGGATTTGTTTAACATTTTTTGGGGTTACTACATGATTCCATATGTGTTGTTTCATAGTTTTGATGTCTTCACTATTATTCTACAATGTAGCGGAAACACTGATACCGTTTATATAACCGTGTGTGTGTGTGATGGGAGGGGGGGTTCAGGGAATTTCTGTAAATCACGAAGCTCATCTGCATTTTCTCAGCAACAAAAGAGTGATCAAATTAAGATCCCACATCTGTACATGGCAAATGTTTAGTTTAGTTTTTAATGGATTGAGCTACTTACGTTTCATGAGTAGTTAGTCGGGGCCAGGGGTTAGTTAGGGCAAATAAATGGTTGTAAAATATTTGATTTCACCTCACTTTCTATTTGTCAGTGTGCTTGTTGTTGTGCAAATTTGTTATGAAATTTGGAACATGTATTTTCAGCATCCAAAGCAGAGTCCTGTCTCAGAGTGGATGATGCTGGCCAGAGTTGCTTGCAAGGTAATTGGTACTCTAATTGTGCAATGAACTTATAAATAGTGTTTAGGGGAAACAATACTTTATTGACACAATTATATTGTGTCAGAATATTTTCTTCAAAGTGTGTTCGGGGGGCTGTTTACAGCTTTAATTAACATTTTATGATCAGATGATATGCTCTGGGGAAGGACAGTAGGGCCAAAACATTAGCAGCATTTCAAATAAAAAATTATAACAGTGTGTTGGCGCCTCTCCTTTTGACCAATCAGATAACAACACCTGTACAACACCTAATATTAATTAATAGTTGCATTGTCTCTAATGTTCTTGTTCTTGTCCATGACATTCAGATCAGTTACGTCCTTTACGGAATTGGTTCAAATTAGATTGTTATTATGATGGTGACCTGATTCCATAAATGAGGGGACAGTGATTTTTGGGGGGGATTCCACTGACTGATGACAGGGGTGTGATGGTTTCGAATGCAGTCAACTGGACAGGCTGAGGGTTCCAAGACATGATCTACTGGGCCTTGATCTGATCTATTACTTGGCTCAGTATTCATTTAATCCCAGTATGTGTTTTTCCTTTTCCAATAAAAAATAATCTTTGGAGAAAAACAATATTTTGTTTTCATAACACAAACAAGTAATTTGCTGTTTGTCATTGTCGATTTCCCAGGCAGATAATTCATTTGGTTATTAGGCACACATTATATTATGCCTCCGGAAAAGCTATACTTGTGCTCCAATCACATAATGGTGATTTGTGGAAAATGAATAGGGGGATTGTCAGGGAAGTCGGGCTTGTTTTCCGATAAGGTCATTAGAAATTGTTTTAATTATTAACAGTGAAGAAGTCTAACATACACTGTATACACAAAAGTATGTGGACACCCCTTCAAATGAGTGGATTGGGCTATTTCAGCCACATTCATTGCTGACAGGTGTATAAAATCAAGCACACAGCCATGCAATCTCCATAGATACAAACATTGGAAGTAGAATGGACTTACTAAAGAGCTCAGTGACTTTCAACGTGACACCGTTATAGGATGCCACCTTTCCAACAAGTCAGTTTGTCAAATGTCTGTCCTGCTAGAGCTGCTCCGGTCAACTGTAAGTGCTGTTATTGTGAACTGGAAACGTCTAGGAGCAACAACGGCGAAGTGGTAGGCCACACAAGCTCACAGACCGAGACCGCCGAGTGCTGAAGCACGTAGAGTGTAAAAATCGTCTGTCCTCGGTTGCATCACTCGCTACCGAGTTCCAAACTGCTTCTGGAACCAACATCTGCACAAGAAGTGTTCGTCGGGAGCTTCATGAAATGGGTTTCCATGGCTGAGCAGCCACACGCAAGCCTAATATCACCATGCTCAATGCCAAGCGCCGGCTGCAGTGGTGTAAAGCTCCCCGCCATTGTACTCTGGAGCAGTGGAAACGGGTTCTCTTGCAGTCAGACGGATGAATCTGAGTTTGGTGGATCCTAGGAGAACGCTACCTGCCCCAATGCATAGTGCCAACTGTAAAGTTTGGTGTAGGAGGAATACAGTTTGGGGCTGTTTTTCATGGTTCGGGCTACACCCCTTAGTTCCAGTGAAGGAAAATCTTTACGCTACAGCATGCAATGACATTCTAGACAATTCTGTGCTTCCCACTTTGTGGCAACAGTTTGGGGAAGACCCTTTCCTATTTTAGCATGACAATGCCCCCGTGCACAAAGCCAGGTCAATATAGAAATGGTTTGTCGAGATCTGTGTGGAAGAACTCGACCGGCCTGCACATAGCTCTGACCTTAAACTCATCAAACACTTTTGGGATGAATTGGAACGCGAGCCAGGCCTAATCGCCCAACATCAGTTCCCGACCTCACTAATGCTCGTGGCTGAATGGAAGCAAGTCCCCGCAGCAATGTTCCAACATCTAGTGGAAAGCCTTCCTAGAAGAGTGGAGGCTGTAATAGCAGGGGGGGCCAACTCCATATTAATGCCCATGATTTTGGAATGAGATGTTCGACAAGCAGGCGTCCACATACTTATGGTCATGTAGTGTATGTGTTGCTTTGTCAAATGTAAAACAATAAATATATCATATGGTGGAGCATGACGTTTATTGTTTGTGCATAAACCCCCTTATAAACAACAAAGTTTACAACGTCAAAGTTGATAGCTCAGGGAGGAGAATCGCTCCTCTGTTGCCTTGAGACACACATTTAAAATAAACAAGCTGTTATTCAAGTCAGAGGAAGAGGAGTGCTGGCACATATCTGTGCTGTGGAGAGATGAAATCCATGAAATCCAGACAGATGATGGTGATCGTGTCATGGAGCCTGCCTGACAGAGGCATGGTTCTGCTGCCCAATGTAAAATGTTTGTTTAGACTTGACGCTTGTGGCATTCAGGCGCTGGGTTCACGTGCTAAATGCATGGAGAGGTGTAAGAAGCTGTGTTGAAAAGGGTAACTGCTTTGTCATGCTGACTGCGTTCTTCTGGACCTGCATCACATCTATAGCTATTTTTATTTATTTAGCAGACGTGACTGACAACTGAGTTATGACCAGTAGGCTACATTTAAGAGTGCACTCAAGCGCTTTATATTTAGTCAACTGGGCAAAACTGGTTGAATCAACGTTGTGTCCACATAATTACAACAACAAGAATCTACGCGATGACGTTGAATCAACGTGGACAACCAATTGGATTTGCAAAAAGTCATCAACGTAAGGGCCTTTCGTCTTTTTATCACCCAACTATTAACCTAAGTCCAATTTTGTTTGTTTGTTGTTGATTTCACATTGAATATTATGTTAGTTGACAAACTCAACCGAATGTAAATCAAATATAGGCGTTGATCTGACGTCTGTGTCCAGTGGGAGAGATGGCTGTTGAAGATGGCAACTGCTGTGACAGATTGTTAACTTGAGAGCCTCTCACGAACATCCTTTCTTGGGTTACTGAAGGTTTGCGTATTTGTTTTTCAGGAAGAGATGGGTAAAACACAGTACTTATAGCAGTAGTATTAGCCTGGCAAGCCACTGATCCTGTAAGCTTACATGAATGTTTTCTGCATGGATATCCACGCGGCGAACATTCATGTACGCTTGCGGGATCAGCGGCTTGCCAGGCTAGGTGAGTAAGTCAATGTGACGTAATGTCAGCTTTCCCCGAGGACCTCGCCAGAATGATTGATCTCCTCTAATTACCTGTCAGCCTTTCATGTCGTCAGTTAGTCCACAATGAATACAATGGCATACAAATATGATTTGGTGAACCGATTATTCCGCCTGCACTTTCCAGGAAAAGCTGTTGGGCTGCTATAAAGCAAACAAACAGTTCTAGTGAAGAAGAAGAAACGGACCCATTCGGGTCAAAACGATGCAGTTCCGTTAACTCTCGGACTAATTCACATAACCGAGGGCCATATTGGGGCTAGGAAATGCCCACTGAGTTCAGTAAGCTTAGTTAGCTCCCTGTCTTATGTAGGTACACTGAGTGTGCAAAACATTAAGAATACCTGCTCTTTCCATGACACAGATTGACCAGGTGAATCCAGGTCAAAGCTGTGATCCCTCATTGATGTCGCTTGTTATAAATCCACTTCAAATCAGTGTAGATGAAGGGGAGGGAGATGGGTTAAAGATGGATTTTCAAGCCTCGAGACAATCGAGACACGGATTGTGCCGTTCAGAGGGTGAATTGGCAAGACAAAAGTGCTTTTGAATGGGGTATGGTAGTAGGTGCCTGGGCGCACCAGCTAACTTGACACAACTATGGGAAGCATTGAAGTCAACATAGGCCAGCATCCCTATGGCACGCTTTTGACACCTTGTAGAGTCCATGCCCTGATGAATTGAGGCTGTTCTGAGGGCAAAAGGCGGTGCAACTCAATATTAGGAATAAGTATATGTTTGATATACTCAGTGTATATCTACAGTGTGACAGAGAACCCTAGCCAGCCCTGGAGACGAAGAGTCACCTCAGTGTTACCTGAGCCGTGTGGAGATGACACAAGCTCTTCTTAGATCTGGACTGTAAACCCTGACACTGTCTAAGGGGCCAAGCGAAGCCTCAAGCAGCTCAGTGCCAGGGCAGGACATACATACTGCCATGGCAGCCGGGTCAATCGACAAGGATATTTTAGCATTGACGGCCAAAACCTCTGAAGCCACTTCACTTCCCCCATCTGGTCCATCCTCCTTCCCTCTTTAGTTACAGACAGTAGCAAGCAGCACCCTTTAAAAAAATCTTCTTTCTTCAAAGTGCCCCGGGCCCGTGGTGTTGAGAAGCGCTTAACAGCCATTCTTTTTAAAAGGTTAAAGAAAGTTTCGTAAGCACTCTGGAGAAGTCACTTTCCGTGAGCATTCAGGCTCTGCCCAGTCTTTTACAAATACACCAGGAGGAGGGACACCTGCCTGTACTGTATGTGCTGACAGCTACAGAATTGAAAAGAGAAGGCCATAATCATGTTGAGATAAGTTCCCCTCAGCAGAAGGTATTGATTATTTGTGTGTGGTTAGATTTGGAAAATTAAATTAAAGGAGTTGTGCAAAGGATGAATAAATTCTCCCCCTCCAACCCATACAGACACGTTGTGTTCTAAATCAATGTTGCACTTCACAATATATTTTCTTAGGAGGATAAAAAAATAAATAACATTTAAACAGTTCTGCTTACGACAGAAACACATTTTAGTTTCTCAGAAACATTTAGTCACGGGCAACCCCCCAACGTGTGGACATCTTCTGGGCAGTAACCGATTTTTACTGTCATTTTCCCCATAAGAAAACCCTATATAATATGAATTTTCAGATGACAAAATGAGGAGAAAGGGGACGGCTCAGCAGTATAAAAATTGATCAGGCCATAGATGGGTCCATGTTGAGGAAGATTTGTATGTCAGCAGTAATGGGGTGTATTAAAGAAAGGATTCCTTAAATGTAATAAAAGCGATGAGATGGGCTGGTGTTTCCAGGGCCAGGGATGAGGCCCAGGCTTCACCACTATCTGCCACATCAATCCTCTCTCCTCCTCCTCAGACCCATGCCACCTGTTTGGGAGGAGTTTTATGCTTTTTGATTTAAAAAAGGCTGCAAAAAGGAGCAGAGCTGTATATTATTTTAGTGAAACTTAAGCCTGCTTGCAGAGCTGCAGCCTTTAGTTCGATCGCCCCCAGAGGCTTCAGGCTACGCACTCCTTCAGAGATGATTTCTGACACAGACGATGTCGTTGTATTTTCCAGTTCTCCAGTGAAGGAGAACTATGATTTTACTTTATTGTCAATCAATTAGGTGAGTATTTAAAAACAAAAAAATTAAGATATTTATCTCACTGCTAAATCAAACCACTTGGGCCCTCAGATTTGTCCGTTTGGGATGTGAGTTGCAGTGTCAGTTGTAATTTTCCTCTGAAAGTGGTAACTGTATTTCATCTCTAAATGTGAAGTAGTATCTAATAACTTTTTGTTCCCTACAGGTATTGTCTGGCAGCTCCTCTGATTTGATGAAATCCATAATGGCCTTATAAAAGTAAGTTATTATAGAGCCTACAACTTTATCTCAATGTGGTGATATTACTGTGTGACAGACAGCAGGGTTACGCTCATGTTTTCCTCTCTGATATCCTCCTGTAGGTTACCGAGGGCAACTGGAATAGCTACTCTCTCCTCTTCCTTGGAGATGGCCGGTTGATGAATATAGAACCCAAGCTGTCAGTTGTGAGGCGGAGAGACGTCTCGGAGGTTGCCTGTCAGTCATTGGGGGAACGTGTCAGAAAGTGAAAAGGCAGCGTTAAGACGTCAGACACATTTACATTGAGCCCTGTCTGCTGGAGAAAGCCTCTCCCTCGCCAGTGACAAATGTTGATTCTACAATAACGGCCGCGACGCAGCGCTGCGAAAATCTTTTTCTTTCAGCGAGCGAACCCCCTCGTCCTATTAGACCTGATGCAGTGTGAAATCCACCCTCACCATTTCCTCTAGCTTCCTGGAAAAGTAAAGTAACATGAATATGGGCTCCGAGGAGAGGCTACAATATTCACGTACGTGTACACACACTCAGGCACACACTTCAGTCTCCGGCTCTTTATTTGTCTGTGCCTGGGAAGGCCGAGGCCTCTTGCAGCCCAAGCGACCTAAGCAACAGCTGGTGTGCACAGACACATTTCCTATTTCTGCCCAAGGTGGATCATATAACTCACACTTTATCACCCTTGGAGGCCATGTGAAGGACAAAATGAGCACGCCCATAAACAAAACTAATGTTTTCATACTGGCCCTCTGGAGGTGGTAGAAGGGGCCCTTGGCGAGCCAACACCCCCCCACCACCACTCCCGCTAATCCAACCCACCTCCGGCTTGGCTCCTACCCATATCAACTTAGACCTCGACCCCACCAACCCTTTCCTCCTCGAGGGTCCCACTTTCTTTCGGTCTCACCCCCCGTCTCCAGCCACTACCCATCATGACACAGGCCACTTAGGCCAGCACTATGGCGATGCTTTGAATGTGGTGCCTGAATTTATGAATTTATACAATTTTCTATATGTAATTTCTAGTCATAAATACAATAGGCCTAGTATGCATTTATGAAAATGACAGCGTTTTGGTAATGGCCATAGACGTTTGTACTTGTTTTTTTTAACTCCACATCTTCATCTGTTGTCCCCTTCCTACCAGTCCTTCCACAGTAGTACTTCTAAAGGCACAGGCCTCTGGATATCTCGCCCTTCCCTCTCCTATCTCGAGTGTTATTGGCTGCAGAGCCAGCGGCTGCAGATACACAGCATAGCAGCCGGCCCTCAGTGACCCGATAACATTTATCGTTGTAATGGATTTTTTTTTATGCCTGTCATTAACTCACAGGCAGAGGGGGAAAAAGATTGCTTGTACCATTTTTTTCTGTGGTATTTCGACTTTATGACATTATGTTCAGATATGTAATCTTCCATCATCCTAGTTTTAGGGCCTGTCTGACCTGTCACTGCTTTCTGTGTTTAAATGCATAGCCCTTTGTGTGCTGTGTGGACTCTCCTTGTATCTAGCTATTGTAATGAATATTTTATGAAGCTAAATTAAAATGGTTGAAAGACATGGTTTGGCTAATTATTGTCTGGCTACGACACAGTGCAACACTATTACCGCCAGTGATTTAGCTAGCTGAAGACTTGGAGAAGGTGGACACTTTACGAGGGGCTTATTTGAAACTGCTTCCGACGGATCTAATATATGTGCTGGCAATACGGCTGTAAAAATCGAGGTTCATCGAAAAGTCATATCTGAGGTGATTTTATTTTTCAAGAAAAATACAATTTGTACAAAATAATTGTAATGATGGAACAAACATTTGGAAATATTGAAAAACAATTCAAGTAAAAAAAAACATTAAAAATGTAAGTTTGATGTACATAATTAGGCATTGACAAAACACCAACCATTCATGTTGACAGGAGGGTTATCCCTAGAATAAAGATTATAGACTAGTAGCATTTCTCCACGAGTCCTATTGGTCCTTGGTGGTCAGTGACTGAGGCACTGTGCATAGTTTGCTTTTCAGTAAGTTTTCTTTCTACCGGGTAGCGACTACTCTTGATTCTTACTCCCAGGTGGAGGCGGCTCGGCAATCTGGACAAGGTTGAAGTAGAAGAGGAGGCCCAGGAAGTGGTGGAAAAGAACACTGACACCAGGAGGGGAAACAAATCAGGCAGCCTGGCCAGAGGGGCCAGCGCCATGCTCATAAAGCACAAACCAGCCATGGCCACGATGGAGATGTAGAACTGCAGGAGAGATTGAGAGAGAGAGAGAGATAGAGAGAGATTTTTCAGGTCTATAGTTTTCTAAGGGAGTTAAGCCGTCACAGTTAGACCACGAGCCAAGGCCCTCACATAGCCCAGTCAAATCAGAAACTGAATTTGACATGCCATTCAAATTGATAATGTCCTAATGACATTTTACATGAATAGATTTTAGATTAATTAAGGGCTGGATTCTATCAGATCCGCGAAAGCCGATACCAGCATAGCAAGGTTTTTTTGGGGTAGTGTTGGAGGTGGAACTGGGTTAGAGCGGTCAAATCTACAAGTGGCACCCTGCATTATACCTAAAGCAGACATCGCAATTGGCTGCACGGAGTAAGTACCACGAAGAGAAGTCTCCATTCCAGTTCGAACACTGGAAGGTGAGATGTAATCTACAACTTGATTAGGCTGGTAGACATCCTCATTACTTCATTTAATGATTTTCAATTTCAAATATTTCTGTATAGCCTACACTTTCTCGTTCTGAACTGCTAACGTGAGTGGGATGGGTGTGGCTTAGTCATAATAACTATGCAAAGTAGACAAGATCAAAAATAAAATGAAGAGGCATTGCATGACGATCCCGCATCACAGGACACTCCCTCATCACAAGCTGACATTTATGTTGCCTCGGCCGGTGCGTCCCGAACAGAAAGGCAAACAGTGTTGGTAGCAGGATCAACATTAACATGTCTATTTGGGACCTACGGGCCAAGGGATCAGTGAGGGTAGGTTGCGTAAGCGCCTCCGTATGAGACCAACCCTATTAAACCCTAGCCTCCTTATTTATGCCTCTTGTGTAAATAAATATATCTAGGCAAAACTTGTGTTAATGACTCTATAAAAAGACACCACTTCCTTCTCATGATCTCCCACAGCGCACAGCACCGCCCAGTAGCGGTGTCACTGGCTACGTCCCAATCTCAAATGGCACCCTTTTCCCTATACAGTGCACTACTTTTTTTTACCAGAGCCCAATGGGGCCTGGTCAAAAGTAGTGCACTATAGGGAATAGGGTGACATTTGGGATGCAGCCCATTTCTGTGGCTAAGGGAGGGGAGGGTGCAGCTGTAGAGCTGGGCAGGGCCAGGAAGCCATGTCAGACGCCTGTATCTTAAATAAGTGATAAATAATACTTGGGGCCTGGCAGTGGCTTTCATCCCAGGCAGCTTACACAGCTTACAGTCCGTGGCACATTATATTTATTTATACAGTTGCAGAGATATGCATCTTCTCACGTTGATGCAATTCAGGCTATGAAATGACTGTAGCTAGGTTTCCATCCAATAGGTGACAGATTTTCATGCAAATGTTTAAAAAATCTGCATAAAGAAAATATGCGCATTTCCCACCAGTGGTGTTTCCACCGAACAAACTTGTTGCGGATAAAAAAATCAGTGCGTGATGACGTAGTGCTCACATCATGTACTGTTTCACTTCATTTGTCATGTACGGAAAAAAACTATGTAAAGTTCAATGTGTTTCCATTGGACCATAACATTGTTAAATAGTTAAATAGCAAATGTGCCTACTCTGGTCTTGGCATGTGCATTCTAGCCAACAGCTTGCTGATACTGTGCAGGTAGGCTAGTCTACATGATGAGATTGTTATGGATAAGAGACAGAATATTTTTTATTTGTCAAACGGCAGTCAAGCATCGATCATCATGTCACCAGAATAAGACCCTTGATATTTATTGGAAAGGAGCATCAAGAACACGTTCACCACCCTGTAAAGTTCAGCGTAACTTATTTCATCCGTAGCCTAATAAACTGCATGCTTTCCCCCGAGTCATAGTGGGAGGACGACACACCATATTATGCAGTGGACAACAGCTAATAATAATGTCCGGAACGGAGCAAATGGAATGGCATCAAACACCTGGAAACCATGTGTTGGACGTTTTTGATGCCATTCCACTGATTCCGCTCCAGTCATTACGAGCCCGTTCTCCCCAATTAAGGTGCCACCAACCTCCTGTGATATCATCGCGTGACTCCAAGTTCACTTCGATATGAATGGTTATTGTATTAATATTTGCGCATAAAGACGTTTCCACCGCCATTTAGCACATCATTTATTTTATAGACACAAAACGACCCCACCAATCTTCCTGTTTCCATCACAGCTGTCGTGATTTTTTTTGTTTTATACGGTATGACTCTACATAAAAACTGTGGATGGAAACGTGGTTAGCGACAACAACCTTCTGAAATTACTATGAAATCCCTGTGACAAAAACCTCCAGCTCATCTTCCCACCGGGTGGCTGTGAACATTTTTTTTTAACTTATCTGAAGTAACTTGAGTAAGGTAAAGAAAATCTTGGGCAACCCCTGCCCTACCCACTACTAGAACAGACAACATTGCAACTATCTGCCTGGTAAAGAACGCAATCTGTGTTGTCTTTGCAATCGGATAAATGTTTCGCGATGAATTAATACTTTAGCCTTTCCTTCTATCACAGAGAGACATAGAGGTGGTGCAACGTGAAAGGGTATATGTTTACACCTCTAGGCTACGCTTACTTTCCACTTGATGACCCTTCCGAGGTCCATGCTGGGCATACGGATGGGGCGGTGGTAGGGCCCCAGACGCAGCTCGTCTTCTGAGCAATGCTCCAAGTGCGGAAAAGCAGGTATACGCTGACGAACAGGAAGGCCAGGGAGGTGACCACGTACGGCACCAACAGACCATCCTTCAGTAACAATGGCAGCATACTGCGGAGGAAAGATAGAGGGGGAGGGAGCGGGGGAGCACAAGAACAATGTAGTCTCTCAGAAACACATATCTCCATCCAATAAACTCTGACTATGCCACATAAAGACGTGTGTTTACAATTCAGACAGCCGTAGTAGGGCCTTCTTAAATCCAACAAAACCCCATCTATTCATTGGCAAAATAAATACCCATCACATTTATTTTTTAAATACATACTTCGCCAGTTCAACAAAGCCAGTACATTCAGACGCTCTTACAATAACTGTGCTTAAGAAACCATTTGACTAAATTATGCAATTATGTCTTCAATTTACCCAAACAAAAGATGTATGTCTCCATCAATGGGTGGAGTGGAGATGCACAATGCGGGCCCTGTCAGTTAGACTGTACTAGAGTTGATACACAGAATACCTTGCTGTCCCTATACAAGACATGCTTAGAGGAGAGGTATGCTGGCAATGCAGTGTAATCCACAGACATCCCTATACTAAACCACACGCACAGCAATTAGTCCTGCTGGAAGAAGTTAATGACAGCTGGTGAAAGTTAGTCCGTTTCGCTTCCTCTCCGACTGTTCCCTTCATACCGACTTCATTTGAATCGGTACGTGACTCTTCTGGGAATAAAACCGTCCATAGAACATCAACACAAACATTCATCTGACAAAGCATCCTATACTTTCCCGAGGATTTGTCCAACAGCGATGTTAGGAGTTTAAAATCAATGGACAGGATTGTACTTTTTTTTATTAATAGTCTCTCCTATGACCTTTAACCTGGTCTGTTGGTCTGCTATTTTTGGCCAGTATACTTTCTCCATCAGTGGGTCCCCCTACTGTAGCTTCTTACGTGAACAGGGAGGCCTGTAAAAAACAGATGGCTGGCAGAGGGAGGTCATTCAGTAGTAGGCATACTTGGTCTAGGGGAAGACAGAAAGAATTGGAGGAGAAAAGGTTAAACACCCCTAAATTATACACACTTCATTGAACAATAAACACCCTACCGTCCCTGGTCAAAAGTAGTGCACTACATAGGGATTAGGGTGCCCATTTGGACGCAGCACATCCCTCCACGATTGTATAACTACAGTGGTACTCTTTGCGTATCCAGTTACACTCCTTCCTATAGCCCCGAGAATTGATCAACCACAAACAGCGCCCTCCTCTGCTCCACATCCCGGCGTTCCTCCCTAAGCCATGGACATTGCATTACTGATTGATCCGGGGACAGACAGGTGGGAGATAGAACTCAATCGTTAACGCAGCAACAGATCAGCAAAATCTGAAACCAAATCCCACTGTGCAGTAAAACCTAGATAACCTAGCGCTTACAGTTGCCTGTTTCTTTTTATATACTGCACTGCGGTTGGTGAGGTAAATGATTAGCAACCGCATGCAGGCAGGAAGGCACACACACACATGCATGTGAGCACGCACACCCCTACTCCCCTCTACTCACAAGGCAGGCAGGATGATTGATTTTTCGTGAACTTGGAAGGAGAAGAGGAAGAATGCCAGAGAGGAATTTACCTCAAATGGAATCAAACATCAGAAAACAAGACAAGAATACTCACTTAACAAGGGAAGTTTGAACTGCCATAGAGTAGGGTTCACCAATAGTTTGATTGACATAGGTAGGATAGCCAGGAGAGTGGTGGCCAAACTGAAAACAAAACAATAACAGAGAAGAATTAAGTAATCTATCATCATTCATAGAAACAACGCTATGATAAATCGGACCAAATAGTGAATGGCCCAGCCCAGAAACCTAAACCTCATGGTGAAACCGAACTGTGCGGCTGCTGGCTCGTTTTAACCCCAGCATGGTCCACCCATAAGACCACCAGCTATGTGGGAAATGTATCAAACCCCAGCATTAGTTTAACCCTTCAATTGTCACTCACTGGGGATAGACAGAGGAAGAAGGGAGGGGTGAGAGGGGAGGGGACCAGAGGGGTACCTCCACTCCGGCTGAAGGGTTAGGGATAGGGTAAGGTATGGCAGCACATGAGTGAGAGGTGAGGGCAGCTGTGTCATGGGCCCCATTAAGGCCTAAAGGGCCCCTGGGGAGAAGGGGCAACAGGGCCCCCAACATGGGGCAAGAGGAGTGCTTAGAGGGGTAATGGATGGGTGGGCTATGGAAGTGGGCTGGAGGGTCAGGGTGATTTAGAGTACAGTTCACAGATCATTTTCTGGGGTTGTTGAGAACCATTTAGTGGTATTCCACATCCTTAAATAGTCAGCACAGTAGTTCACATCAACTGTAACAGTAAGGTGACCAGTGATACCAGGCCATAGAAAGACGTATACCCTTCCTCCCCTCACAACATACAGTTATTATAATATTCACCCATGACCAACAATATCTAGTGTTTTCATTTGTGTTAAATACGCTGCAGTCACAGAACTCCCAGTTAATCCCTGGTCTTAACAGTCTGGCAGGAACTTGTCCATCCTGTTCAGAGTGCACACCACTAAATATAGCCCCACGGGTTATTCAAGCACACGCCACCATGACGATGAGAGAAGGGTTCTATGACTGACTGTAGCCTCTCCTCATTCATGTGGACCTTAGGGGAGAATAGTCTTTGACTGGCATAACATTTCATGTCGCCACAGAAAAGTTAGCTGTATCTTGCTCCCCCCCCCCCCAAACAGAAATGGTTCAAATAGTTTATTGTGGATTTCCAAATCTGAAATCTCATCAGCAAATTGCCAACAGTTGTCAGAGGGCCGATAAAAGCCCATAGCAGCTGGTAGTGCTCAGTATTCAGAAGCTGCTCTCGCATATTATTACAAGGGATAATCTTCATTTCACTCTGCTATAACACAGAGGCTCTCGTGTGAGGCTTCTCAGAGAGCGCGAGAGAGAGAGAGAGTAGGGACAGAACGAAAGATAATGAAATGGAGTGAGAGAGAGAACTATAAAGAGATGGAGAGGGGGATTACCCGAGGTAGAGCTGGGTATCAGTGGACAGGATGGTCTTGATCTTTATCAGGCCGTTCAAGCTGCACCCATGTGTTGGCCACTTGATCCTGTCAACACACACACACACACACACCTTTAAATACGAAAATAGCTCACTTCCTATACTGATATACTTTTTATTTTTAATGAAGTGTTGATAATCCATGTGAATCAAATACAATGTGTTACAAAACTCATCACAAGCCAAGGGTTTCAAATGTAGAAACTCACATATATGGTATTGCAGTACGCAATGTTTTGAAGAGAAGCAAACAAGTGGCGTTGCTCCAAGTAAAAATGGCCCAACTGAAAGTGCAATAAAAATCCCTTCTGTGCATTCCACAGTGCATTGACACAGGAGCGCTTCGGGAAGCATTACCAGCCTCATAAATCGCCCCTGCCAGGGTCCAGGGAATGGGATGTCACTAGAAGCAATGCACTTATTTGTACACTTGGGGACAGAGGGTTAAATGTTCAAAAGATAATCACATTACAACAACTTCCGCATACTTCGGCACATTCACATTCAGACCACCCCATAGAAGACCACTGTAGTGTCACAGTGTCCACCCACCACACCCACCTAAGGCAGATGGAGTTAGGACCGTTGTGATTTAAGTGCCCTAGAAGTTGTTCTGGGATCAGATATTAAGGCGCTTCGGTTTCTGTGATATGAAACAATGTAGAAATGCAATGCATAGATCAGTGTAACCCAGGGTTTCCCAAACCTGGTCCTCTAGTACCCCAACAGCACACATTTGTATTGTAACCCTGGACAAGCACACCTGATTCAACCTGACAAGTAATCATCAAGCCCTCGATGAGCTGAATGAGGTGTGTTTGTCCAGGACTACAACAAAAGTGTGTACTGTTGGGGGTACTGGAGGACCAGGGTTGGGAAACACTGGTCTAACCATGTCTTGCGATAGTGTGGTCCCTTCTATAATGTGAATTTCTACAAGGTCCTCTGGGCCTTGCTACAGCTGCTCAGAGCACAGCTGTGTGTGTGGAGGTTACGGACAGGCCCAGTCAGCAGGCAGGCCGTCCTGCCGACATCTAGGCCTCATCTCTGCTCGAACACCCCCCTCCTATAGCCTCGCCAAATAAGTACCCTACCGGAATGTCCCCCCAATGCCGCCTGGGCTGAGTTCAACACATGAACCATGGGGTTCGGCAGCAAATGTGGGTTAGTGCCGTTGGTGGCGCTCCTCACCTATAAGCCTCTGTGGAATGTCACAGGCTGCAGCATTTGGTGCCATTTTTGTGAAGCAGGAAAACTGAGATGGCCAGAGTGCTGTTTGATGGGTAAACTTACAACTTATCCTCCCGCCCCTCCCCTTCTCACCCCCGATCCCCTCCTCCTCACCCTCCCACCACTTCTCGCCATGTCCGCTTTTCTTGGCCCGGCTTCCGCTTACACAATTTCACAATTAGTTCAGAGGCTTCACCTGGAGCCCCTCGCACCGCGGCCTGTAGGGCTATGGAGTCACTCACACCCTGTGTATTATGTTTGTATCGTTTCATAAACAAACAACTGCCATGCATACTGCCATCCTGACCAGCCGCACAGAATTTTCAATTACTTCTCACTTCACCGCACCTTGGGTGCCACCTCCGGGAATGGGTAGGTCTACAGGACACGGCGGGCATAGGGGAGGTTTCAAAAAGCTGAGCCGCGAGCCTTGGCCTCAGCTGCCGACCCCCTCTACACCCCCGACCCTCCCCTCATCCTCCTCCCCCATAACAGTGTTACTTTACCTCAGCACCTCGATCATGACACGCTTTCAACGGTGCCGCGGAAGTGTTTGCGATGCTGCTCTCACTAATGTCCCCTGTGTGATCCGTCATTGTCCGTTCGTCTTTAATTTCCTCCCCTCTCTCCCGCCCGCCCTCCCTCGTTCTTTCTCCCTTCTCTTCCAGTGTGGCCTCGCTGTGTGTACATACACACGTGTAAGTTCACTTATCAAGGACGCAGCGGTTTGGCTGACAACATTTTGCACAACGAATGGATGAACTCTGACACGGATAGCATTGGACCCTGGCACCACATCACATCACATGGCCCCACAATGATGTGCTGAAATGACCCTGGCAGTAAATTAGCTAGATTTATCTGTATCCCCCCCACCTAGTCACAATGACCCCCCCCCCCCCCCCCCCCCCCCCCCCCAATTCAACATTGTATTCCTCTGTTTTCTACAATCCTGCATGGGATCCATTTCCAATTGGCTAAGCACAGAGGAATTGAGTGTGTGTGTGTGTGTGTGTGTGTGTGTGTGTGTGTGTGTGTGTGTGTGTGTGTGTGTGTGTGTGTGTGTGTGTGCGAGAGAGAGAGCATGTAGGCTGTGCTTTAAAGAACAGGGGGCACAGCGCACCACTCCTGTCTATAAGGGGCAGCACTGTGTTAACTACCTTAGCCCCCTCGTCTTTCTACCACCAACTGATTTCAACTTGGCAGATATTGTGGTCCCTCAGGTAAAAAACGCAGTTATCACTGTAGATCACGACGGTCTCCTAAACGATAGGTAGGCATCCTCTACATCCTAAATCAGGGCTATTCATACAGGGGTGGAGCAGCAGAGGTACTGCAGGGCCTCCTCAAATTATTATTTTTTGATTGAATATCACTAGCGACAACAGAATAAATAGATTTTGAATTACATACCTACAGTAGAAAACAGGAAAATATTTGATATTTCTAATGATGTCAACTTAATAGCTAATTACACTGGAGTAATCTGACATACAGTGCCTTGCGAAAGTATTCGGCCCCCTTGAACTTTGCAACCTTTTGCCACATTTCAGGCTTCAAACATAAAGATATAAAACTGTATTTTTTTGTGAAGAATCAACAACAAGTGGGACACAATCATGAAGTGGAACGACATTTATTGGATATTTCAAACTTTTTTAACAAATCAAAAACTGAAAAATTGGGCGTGCACAATTATTCAGCCCCTTTACTTTCAGTGCAGCAAACTCTCTCCAGAAGTTCAGTGAGGATCTCTGAATGATCCAATGTTGACCTAAATGACTAATGATGATAAATACAATCCACCTGTGTGTAATCAAGTCTCCGTATAAATGCACCTGCACTGTGATAGTCTCAGAGGTCCGTTAAAAGCGCAGAGAGCATCATGAAGAACAAGGAACACACCAGGCAGGTCCGAGATACTGTTGTGAAGAAGTTTAAAGCCGGATTTGGATACAAAAAGATTTCCCAAGTTTTAAACATCCCAAGGAGCACTGTGCAAGCGATAATATTGAAATGGAAGGAGTATCAGACCACTGCAAATCTACCAAGACCTGGCCGTCCCTCTAAAATTTCAGCTCATACAAGGAGAAGACTGATCAGAGATGCAGCCAAGAGGCCCATGATCACTCTGGATGAACTGCAGAGATCTACAGCTGAGGTGGGAGACTCTGTCCATAGGACAACAATCAGTCGTATATTGCACAAATCTGGCCTTTATGGAAGAGTGGCAAGAAGAAAGCCATTTCTTAAAGATATCCATAAAAAGTGTCGTTTAAAGTTTGCCACAAGCCACCTGGGAGACACACCAAACATGTGGAAGAAGGTGCTCTGGTCAGATGAAACCAAAATTGAACTTTTTGGCAAAAATGCAAAACGTTATGTTTGGCGTAAAAGCAACACAGCTCATCACCCTGAACACACCATACCCACTGTCAAACATGGTGGTGGCAGCATCATGGTTTGGGCCTGCTTTTCTTCAGCAGGGACAGGGAAGATGGTTAAAATTGATGGGAAGATGGATGGAGCCAAATACAGGACCATTCTGGAAGAAAACCTGATGGAGTCTGCAAAAGACCTGAGACTGGGACGGAGATTTGTCTTCCAACAAGACAATGATCCAAAACATAAAGCAAAATCTACAATGGAATGGTTCAAAAATAAACATATCCAGGTGTTAGAATGGCCAAGTCAAAGTCCAGACCTGAATCCAATCGAGAATCTGTGGAAAGAACTGAAAACTGCTGTTCACAAATGCTCTCCATCCAACCTCACTGAGCTCGAGCTGTTTTGCAAGGAGGAATGGGGAAAAAATGTCAGTCTCTCGATGTGCAAAACTGATAGAGACATACCCCAAGCGACTTACCCCAAGTGACACTACAAAGTATTAACTTAAGGGGGCTGAATAATTTTGCACGCCCAATTTTTCAGTTTTTGATTTGTTAAAAAAGTTTGAAATATCCAATAAATGTCGTTCCACTTCATGATTATGTCCCACTTGTTGTTGATTCTTCACAAAAAAAATACAGTTTTATATCTTTATGTTTGAAGCCTGAAATGTGGCAAAAGGTCGCAAAGTTCAAGGGGGCCGAATACTTTCGCAAGGCACTGTAGGCTTTGAAAAAGCACCCGGGCTTCACTAGTCGTGGCAAGTGCTGTTGCTTTCTCGACCAAAACATGGCTAACCTTTATTTAACCAGCCTAGCGGCTGCTATTAGCTCAGAATGTGTTTGGCGTTATATTACCTTTCTAATAGGCTATGTTAGAGACTACACTTCATCTTCCGATTACAGAACTGTGGGGATGTCAAAATAATGAAAAGCTATCTACCAAATATAGTCATATTAAAATGTTGATTACTTCTTCCCATTATCATTCACCTGATGATAATACAAGATGTTAAAAAAGTGTTAACATATGATGTGGGGTCCCTGTGTTACCAGTTTGCCTGGGCAGGGGCAGTGTTGTAAATTAACTGAGTAAAAATATTTTGAAGTACTACTTAAGTCATTTTTTTGGGGTACTTTATTATTCATATTTTTTTTACAACTTTTACGCCACTACACTCCTTAAGAAAATGCACTTTTTACACCCATACATTTTTCCTGACACCCAAAAGTACTTGTTACATTTTGAAGGCTTAGTAGGACAGGAAAATGGTCCAATTCACACACTTATCAAGAGAAAGTGTGGTCATCACTACTGCCCCTGATCTAGTGGACTCAAAAAACTGAAATGCTTGTTGTGTAAATTATGTCTGAGTGTTGAAGTGTGCCCCTGGCTATTTGTAAAAAAAAAAAAAAAGAAGAAAATCGTGCTGTCTGGTTTGCTTAATAAAAGGAATTTGAAATTATTTATAGCATTTACTTCTACTTTTGATACTTAAGTATATTTAAAAACCAAATACTTTTAGACTTTTACTCAAGTAGTATTTTGCTGGGGGACTTTCACTTTTACTTGAGTCATTTTCTATTAAGGTATCTTTACTTTTACTCAAGTATGACAATTGGGTACTTTTCCCGCCACAGGGTGGGGTTCCCTAGGCAACAAAAGTCTGAAAACTCATGTCTTACATCCATCTTTATGTCAAAAGACTGGGCTGTGGGATGAAGAACCTGGTTTGGTCACCATAACATCGGTTGGTCACCATAACATTCCAGAACAGGGATCTAGATTCAGCCGTGGAACGATTTTGGTTGGAGAACCGGAACATAATTATAATTATTTATGCACGGCAAATTGCCCAAAAATAGATTGTACTTGAAAATAACAATCATTTGATACCTTGATTACATTGAGACACGATCATGTCTCCTGCTTTATTTGTGGGAAAACATGGTGAACAGACTTCCTAAATTAAACACGTTTAGCTGGAATCCTGGTGAATTTAGTTTAAAAGATTTTTTACTAAAACTTTGGGGGGCCAAAAAACATAATTTACTGTTGTCGACCCGTTCTAGAAACTTTAGGTGACTCATGTCGCAGGATATTAGGGAAAGAACTTGACCCTGTGTGGTTCTGTTGGTAGAGCATGATGCTTGCAACGCCAGGGTTGTGGGCTCGATTCCCACTGGGGACCAGTACGAAAATGTATGCACTCACTACTGTAAGTCGCTCTGGATAAGAGCGTCTGCTTAATTATGTAAAACGTTAACTTGAGAGTATGACTAATTGGCTTGAACACTGAAAAATGTTGGGGACACTATCAATTACACAGTATGTACCTCGAAGAGGCCCCACTCCACAGGAAAGATGCAGTACAGGGCCTGGCTGGGGTCAGACAGGAATGGCAGCCAGCAAACGTCACCAGGACTGTTACATCGATCTTTACTAGCAGGAACAACCTCGGTAGAAGGTGGGTGAGAAGACAAATGGTAAAGTACACCGAACCTTGAAATGGAACCCTTATCTACTGCACCAGAGTCAGATGAACTTGTGGATACCATTTTTATTACTCTGTGTCCAGTATGAAGGAAGTTAGAGGTAGTTTCGCAAGCCAATGCTAACTAGCGTTACTGCAATGACTGGAAGTCTATGGGTATCTGCTAGGTCATTGCGCTAGAGCTAGTTAGCAACTTCCTTCAAACTGCATGCAGACACATACAAATTGTATCCACTAGTTCATCTGACTGAGGAAAATCCCGAAGTATCACTTTAAAACGGTCAAATACCCAAAACATAAACTCACTCGGGCACTGTCTGTACATTAAATCTAAATCAAATCCATTTTATTTGTCACATGCGCCGAATACAACAGGCGTAGGTAGATCTTACCATGAAATCCTTACAAGTCCTTAACCATTATGCGCTATAAATGCACTTGTAAAGCAGTAAAACATTAAAATTCATATTTTCAACAGTATGCATGGGCTGAATCTCAGCTCTCTCTGTTGTTCTCTCTCACATGTTCCTCTGAGAATTAAGATTGATGTAGCGGACTCCAAAAAGACAACAGCTGTGTACCATGACTGTCCGTGCATCCCAAGTTAGTCAATGTATGTTGTGAAGACCATGCATCAGCTAAAAGTATTTCACAGTAGGTCAGCTGTAGAAGTTGTGTGGTGGTAAAGTTGCACACACAGGAATAGCTGAGGAGCTTGGGCATGGCGATAGTGTCATCTGGACATATCTTCCCCTACCCATCTAATCCAGCTATCCATTTGCTACCAGATGCCCTTGGTACATTGTTACTAGATAAACAAATGTGAGGACACTAGTAACAGTCATCCAACCGGATTGCCTCGCCTCAATAACTCCGCTATTGTGTGTGGCAGAGTGGACATAGTATAGGCTACTTCATGGGGCCATGTTTTGTCCACTGGCTACAGGAAGTTGTTGATTCAGAGTATTTCTTTAAAAATAATCATTCTGACTGTGATTCAGAGTTAATGAAAATAATCTGATCTTTGATGCTTTTTTCCCCATCAGACTTGATGGTAAACTGATTGTCTGATTGATTAATTTTACACAGTGAAATCATACATTCTCTGCTGGCTCTCACACAACATCTTTCCACACACACAAACCTCCTTAGCCAGGGCTGTAAGTCTAAGTCGGCTAACTCACCCTCGGCCTGCCAGGCCCTGCTTGAAACACTTGCCCAGTAATTAGCAGAAGAAGGGCAGGGAGTGGTAGAGCTCCATCTGTTTGTAGTTGAGGGGCCAGGACGAAGGCCAGAGAGCCTTGCATGTCCCAGCCCAGGCTTACACTGTTGTATTTGACGCCCGGTTAAAGAATATAGACATGACGATACGGTTAACCCCGAAAACACGTGGACATTGGTCTATATGGATAGGGCCAAATTGAAATGTTTCCAACAGAAGAAACTATAAAAAGCATACGCATGACCATGGTAGTAATTGAAACAGAACACTTTGGAGATTATGGAGAAAGGATCAGTCCAAAGAGGAAGACACAACAGTTCACCTGACACAAGACTGAATCCCAAACATTATACACGGTTGATTGTTTGTGCATTTTACATTTACTGTACTTTACACAGCATTTGTCAATAGCGAAATCGGAAAATACTCCTGATACATTCAGAAACATTAAAAAAAATATTATTTGAAATGTTGGAGTGGGTGCAAGATAAGAAGGGGGGAAAACGATGACAAGGGTTTGAATGACAAGTCTAAGTGGTGTTTCCAAGTGGCCACACACCTCTCCAAAGTGTCCCCAGAACCTAAGTCCTTTCAATGCACTTTTATGACTCAATGAAAGAGCCTACAACTATCAGATGCTTTTTTGAGCTCACCTAGCTTTGCCATTGAGGAACTAAAGGAAGCACACTTGCCGTTTTTTTTGGTCTGGAACACAGCCCTGTGCCCCCAACATCCCAAAATAAATAAATACATCTTTTGACCGCTTATCCTATTGCCGACATGCTATAAAATACAATCTTACAGCGTTAGGCTTTCCAAAGGCACATCAGAAAAACAGATGTAATTTTGGTGCGCATAGAATGGAGTCACGAGTGCATTCAAGTGCGTGTTTGGCGGCTCATTTTCCTCACAGTACGACAAACACAGGCTCATTGTGTTCAGGACAACCCAGGGTATAACACCTGTCATCCTTATCACTGTAGATCCATCACAGTGATGATAAAACATTGATCATGTAAATGACATGAGTTTTCAAATATGGGACTGTTAACTTTTGGGCTCAGGGGTGTGTGGTTTGCTTGTATGACATCAAAGCAGTATTTATTATACTCCTCAACGTCTGCAGCAATTCGCTCATTCAGACAAAAAAAGAGTAGCCCGATTAGAGGGAGGAATGGGGGGCATTTTCTTGCAGTGAGCGATGCTCAAGTTTATAACGGTTGTCAGTCAAAACCCCTACAGAACTATGAAGTGGAGAACCTGACCTCTGATGTCATGTACTGTACACCATGTTGCTGTACAGCCGCTGCATTCCAACTTAGGCGCTTATCAATGACAACATTTTCAATCCGTATATGGGATGACAGGGGCTGTGAGTGGAAAGGGCTCCAGCTCATAGAGTTTCTAACGCTGGTCAGTCAGAATCTGTAGTGCAGTGACAGAGACAGCTTTGGTTTTTAAAAGACAACTGGAAATGCCCGAGGTCGATGAGAATAAGGCCTGGATAGAGCAGGATACAGGACTGTGCAGACCTAGTATCTTAATTTTTCTAGTTCTACAGTATCTTTGCTTTTCTAGTCTAAGTATCTTTGTTTTTCTAGTAACGTTTTAGTTACAAGCAAACAGAGGACATGTACATGACAGAATTCTGCCTTACCTTCTCTTGTTTGATCCTTCACTGAGGTAAAAAAATAAAATAAAAAAAAGATGTAAAGCACAACAGCAGGAACATATATCAGCAGATCTGCAACAGGAACTGGGAAAAGATACATATATTATTCAGTCCCAAAAAAATGAATAATAAGTGAATCATCCTATTCATTGTCTTCCGACAGGTGGCGTCTTCCAACAACTCTTCGACTCTCGTCCCTCAACCGACAGTTAATGCCGAGGGAGTCGTAATGCTATCTGATGTAAGACATTGTGATAAATGAATGTCATACAGTACAATCAGTATATATATATTCTCAAACAGGATAGGAATGTGCAGAAAGAAAGCTAATTCTTCATATCGAGCCATGAAATGAGTCCCTTTTGCGTTCCTTTGATATTTTTTGGTAGAAATAATGCACCAATTCTGTATTTTAAAAGCTTGATATACAGTCTGCTCCAACTGTATTGGGACAGTGACACATTTCGGTTGGTTTTGTCTCTGTGCTCCAGAACTTTGGATTTGAAATAATACAATGACTATGAGGTTAAAGTACAGACTTTCAGCTTTAATTTGAGGGTATTTTCATCCATAACGGGTGAAACGTTTAAAAATTACATCCCTTTCGTACATAATCCACCCATTTTAGAGGACCAAAGTATAGGGACAAATTCACTTACATGTGAATTAAAGTAGTCAAATGTTTAGTATTTGGTCCCATATTCCTAGCACGTAATGATTATATCAAGCTTGTGACTCTACAAACTTGTTGGATGCATTTGCTGTTTGTTTTGGTTGTGTTTCAGAGTATTTTGTGCCCAATAGAAATGAATGAATGGTAAATAACTTCTACATACATGTGGACGCTACCATGATTACGGATAGTCCAGAATGAATCGTTAATAATGACGAGTGAGAAAGTTGCAGACTCACAAATATTATATTTGTGCATAATCATGGTAGCATCCATATTAATGCCCCTGAACAAGGCAGTTAACCCACTGTTCCTAGGCTGCCATTGAAAATAAGAATTTGTTCTTAACTGACTAAAAGGTCAAAAATCATATATATATTTTTTTTGTGTAGAAGTGTTTAGAAACACATTATATTCTTATTTACAATAAAAGTGACTCCAAAATGACACAATACATTATTTACCATTCATTTCTATTGGGCACAAAATAACCTGAAACACAACCAAAACAAACAGAAAATGCATCCAACAAGTTTGTAGAGTAACAATCTTGATGTAATTATTGCGTGCTAGCAACATGACACCAAATACTAAGCTTTTGACTACTTTAATACACATAAGTGAATTTGTCCCAATACTTTTGGTCCCCTAAAATGGGGGGACTATGAACAAAAAGCGCTGTAATTTATAAACGGGTTTCCCCGAGATGGATGAAAATACCCTCAAATGAAAGCTGACCGTCTGCACTTTAACCTCATAGTCATTGTATCATTTCAAATCCAAAGTGCTGGAGTACAGAGCCAAAACAACAGAACATGTGTCACTGTCCCAATACTTTTGGAGCTCACTGTATTAAATGAAGAGTAAGATTTGCTTAACTGCCCAAATTCAGCATTTTGACATGATTTTAACCCACTTAACCACAAAATATCCCCTAAGTTTTCACCATCATTGTAAAGCCATAGTTATTTTATTGCTTTGATAAAAGTCATTTCTGAAGACTATTATTTATTTAATGTGATTAGTGACTCATTTTAAGGTGAAATAAAACACCTGTCCCCCATTTTAAGGTCAACCCTGTTACGTCAACTAAGCTCTCCTTTTAATATGATGAAACTATTCCCCTTTAAATATATATATAAAAAAACAACAACATTGAACATCTAACAGTCTAATCATAGTGTAAAAGCAGGTGGGCTGTTTCTACTCTTTCTGGCCATTTTCTGGTATTTTGTGGTGGAAAACTGAGTGGGTCGAGCATAACACATCAACCCTGTTACCAATAGATAGACAGGCTAGAAATGTCTTAACAATTGCATTTTTTGTTGTTGTGAAGCTTGCATTCAATTGCCCCTCCCTGTTGCACACAAGCTTCCATTCCCCCTGTCACAAAGGGGATTTATGGCTGATTTTAAGATAAATCGTCAACCTTGTTGCAGTTAACCTGTTACTTTATTTGGCACATACTAAAACAAAATGTAACCTCTTGATATGGGAAAACATGTTTTTTTAATTCAATTGAACATGTGACAGAATGTAATAATTTGGTGAAATACGTTTCCCCCCCCCCCCCACCAAGTTACACTACCCAAAAGGGACTCATTTCGTGGATAACCCAGTAAACAAATAATCACCTATAGAACTTTTATGTAAAATGTATCGTAGATGATGATATTGAAAACCACACGGGGCGGGGGGGGGGGGGTTAACAACTGTTTGATACCTGTCCTTCAGTAGTCTTAGCTGTGGCTCTCGTAAACATCTTATGGGCTAAGCTTTCATAACCTTGAGACGTGTGCAGTTCCACCCACTCTGGGTTTATCCGCTTGGCTCTGCAGGGAAGCACATACACATGGTGACATAGTGTTAGAAATAACTTGTGTGTGTGTGTACAAACAGACTTAGACATGAGCACAGAGTAGGCTATGTTAGGCTGTTAGGAGGGGGGGGGGGGGGGGGGGGGGTCAGTCTAAACCCCAGCATTTCAAGTTGTTGAAGTACCTGGATGGATAAAGAAAAAGTTGAGTTCCTTAGCTAAAAACCCATACAAATGCAAGACAATAGCATAGGCTATTGGACAGGTGCATCTAGACCAGCCTACCATTCACAAACAGGCAGATTATATGTCACTTCTTGCCAGTGCCGTTGAGTTTCGCCCCTTACATAGGTGGTTTGCCAGCCCCTGGAAACAAGATAAATGTGTGAATATGCTGCTAAATGATAATATCTACTAGCTAGCTACAGCAATAATATGCAGAGGAAGAGAGCACAGTCATGCTGCTGAAGAGTGGCAACAAGCTGACTCTCATATTTTTGTTCGTATAATGGCCATAATAATTGCACCAAAATACCGGCTGCCTTTCACCACTCAAAAATCAGCAATTTGATACGTTCACAATGCCACGCTAGCTAGCTAGCTATGTTTGAAACTGAGAGCTGTCAGTGAGCACTGCAGGTGCAGCATTAGCACAAATAAAGCTAGCTAGTCCACTTTCTACCTGAATACGAGTTCAAGGATTACAGCCCATCTCACCGTAAAACCGAGCAAAACACAAAGGGATACAAGACTCCAGTTCTCCATGCCCGCGAGCATAAAATAGCTTTATTATCGGCAACGAAATGCTTTAATTTTCGGTGCATGTTGCAGATTCCTGCAGGATTGTTGTTTACACCCCATGAACACGTCAGAGCAGGCGCTGGGTGATGACGTACCTCTCTTCCTCTCTGTGCCTTTTGGATTAGAGATGGATGATGCTGAATGAGGTCGATATATAGAATATTCGATCCCCATCAAAAGTGGCATAAACCGACATGTTCACATCATGTGTCAAATATGCACAGGTAAGAGGTGAAAAAGCAGAGATAGTAAAGGATGTATCCATTTTGTTTGTTTATTTGTGATTTGGAGATTTATGGAACCAGTTTTCCACAAATGTCCTTTTAAAATGGCAGTGGTAGGCACACATGAGTTTGAACGCTTAGCAACCGTTTCCAGGTGTTGGTCTAAATGATAAACGAATGCCTAGTCTGAACATTAGACTGACTTATTTTCATACAAATGATTAACCTGAAACGTCTGTGATGAGTGCTATGAAAGCCATGATTATCTCTGGAGGATTGACATAAAGGAGAGAGGCTATAGACTAATCACAACAATATGTGACAACAATATGAGGTCATTTATGAATATCAAAATACTGTAGCAGATTATACTGTGTCACCAAGGTGCTTGTTGTCACCTTCAGTCCAGTTACTTTCTGCCAGAGGCACATCCTGTATGACCTTTCAATCCAGTGACATCTACATTACAACCATGTCTCTGTTTCCATTCTGAGGGGTAAGAAGGTATTGGATAAAACACATCACTTCTTTGTGGTTCACGCATCAATTATTTATAAATAATAATAACCTCGGACAACTGCTGATTTGCAATGACTTTCATTACAATGAGAAGCCTATAACTCATTGATGGCCATTAGTTATTAATACCCTGGTGTGCCAGCTTTACTTTGTCATTTATTGCTTAATCTCTGTGCCTTTTAAATATTCAGTAACTGCTGTATCTACATTTACTGTCTATGATCTGGCCTGGCTTGTCACCCCTGCTATAATTCTATATTGAAGGCTTTCCAGGTCTTGCCTGACCATGCACTGTGTCTGAACTGGCACCATATTCCCTAATGCACTATATAGTGAATAGGGTGCCATTTCAAAATGCAGACCCAGTCGTGGGTTATTCCTTTACCCATGTTTTGAATGTATAGAATAGAGTAGGCAATGGTTGTGGAGAAGGAGATGAAGCAATGCAGCCTTGTTCTTTGCTTGCCAATGCCACATGAGTCTATATGGTTTTTACTATACCTATGTTTTCTACCAATCCAATAGAGTGGGGAATGGATGTGGAGCAGGAGACCAAGGAACGGAAACAGCTTAAGCTGGGGTACTCTTATCATCATCACCATCATCAGGGTGACCAATGACTGAAGGTGCTGCTACTGGACTCTAGTGGATGCTTGTCTGTTTGCCCTTAGGGGATGAAGGGATCAATTAAGTAATGAAGTAACTCTATCCAATAGGTGACACTTGTTGTTGCTACAACACAGTATTATGGCAATAACATCATTGTAATGGCACAATGGCAGTGGTAGCTAAATGCAACAACCAGGTATGCAACCATATTATTAATAATAATAATGTAATAATAATAATATGCAACCATTTTGTTTTGTTTGCACAGTTAATATAATTATTGACCATTTGCCATAGATCGTAGGTAATTATTGAAATGTATTTGTAGATTTCATTACACACACACACACACACACACACACATACACATTCCCAGTAAATTGCACTTTGGATAAACTGAAACACCTTGGAAATGGATCAATAAAGTATTTTAATTTTTAAGAAACAGTGGGAAATAGGCCTACAAAACAGATATTATTTTGGGAATAACACATGGAAATTAGCTATGTGTCACCTGGAAAATGGATCAATAAAGTATTCTTCGTTGTATAAAAATAGGCTACACAAATCGTAGCCTACATTCCCAACTGAAACACCTTTTATAGCTAATAAAGTAGGCAGTACAAAACAGAGTGATCATCATGGGAATCTGTCATTTGCA
Source organism: Oncorhynchus clarkii lewisi (assembly GCF_045791955.1). NCBI lineage: Eukaryota > Metazoa > Chordata > Actinopteri > Salmoniformes > Salmonidae > Oncorhynchus > Oncorhynchus clarkii. The sequence goes on from NC_092150.1 coordinate 39,654,789, forward strand.
ATATTAGAGGTCCGAGTTCCATATTAGAGAATTTATTTCATATGGTGAATCAATTTGTGTCAACCAGATGACATAGGCCAGTATAAGGCCCTTATGTGCAACTATATGGGAAATGTGTTCCTTGTTTTCTCTGTTGTAGGCCTAGTACATGTCGAATATAAACATTTAGAACACATTTATACACAGACACAACTGTAAATAAACGTAAATAATAGGTGAGGCTATACTGTAATATTGCTATTAGTATTACTCAATCTTCACTCAAAATGCCTTGCTAAGCTTTCATTTACAGCCTGATTTTATATAGGCCTACTGTATTAATGCAAGACTCTTTTTATTTAATTTATGTCAAGTATACGAGAGAATCTCTGTGGTGTTCCATGCTGACTGTGCTGTCAGTATTGAGAGTGTGTTAAAGGGTTGTGGGAACCGCTTGTCCTCGCTATCCATACACCCCACCTGTGCAGGGCGCGAGAGCAGGTGCAGCTGCAAAGGTCAACGTCGTGTGTGATTGTGAGCCCCGCGCAATCTACTAAGCGCAGCAACTTTCAACAGAGCTCTATAGGATTTTTAGGCCACCCGAAAACGGAAACGCGTCCAAACATTTGTGCGCAGGTGATCATTCTTCCCGTGTTGTAAGCCGTTTCGTTGGACAAGACGTGGCTATGTCAGTATGAATATTAGCCTATTCATCATATTTGACATATAGTAGCTTACTATATACCCTATCTATACGGCAAAACCTTAAAACCTTCAAAATGGTTAAACCAGGCTTGTGGGGGATGCGTCATTTCCATCCAAAAACGTAGTTGATCGAGACCTGTAATAAATATGAATGTTTAAATACCAATTTGAGGTTTATTCATATAACTAATATCTATACATATTATCGTTATTGTTGTCCATAAATAGGTTATGCTTGTTTTTTCGTCTTAATTCAAGTCAAAATAGTTTTATTATAGTAGCTTATTTTTCATATCGGCTCCGATTTGTTTTTCTAAGAATATATTATGGGAAAGACAATTATTTAATTGTGCACAATATGAAAATACTTACATATTGTGCTCAACAATTCATCAAAGCAACCTGAGACTGCAACAAGAATAAAAAAGTATATTAACTTTGTCCTGGTATTTAAGCTTATATTATGCAGCCAATTATTTTGAGGATTGTGATTGTCAAAACGAGTTGGCAGCCCCTGTCAGTCTGCTTAAGGAGCTCTGGTGGTCCACGGTTGCAATACCCATCGAAGGTTACTACTTGACGTCAGGTATATTAAAAGCATGGGATCTATTATAACCTTGCACTTGTTAAAGAGTCAACTATTTCCCACCAGCTGCCCCTAAAATAGACACACTATTAAATCCCGTTGAATCCAAACAATGTCACAGTGTCCCTATTCCAAGATAAATAAGATCTACCAAATCCCTCCAGTATAGGAACCTACTTATTCTAACAGAACAGTAGCCCCTGATGAAAGTCACCCATATAATGCCCCAGGGCAGATATTTAGGACTTGCCTTATGTTTCTCTGTGTTTAAATTGCTTTGCACAAGAATACAGGTGTCAATAAACGCCACCTAGCGATGTTCACAAGTCATTGCTGTTACGCGGTCATGTGTGTGTTATTTGTGTGTTCCATCGAATAAAAGCCATATTCTTATCAAACTAAAGCCTACCGATATTGCATGACAATATAGACTGTAGACCTATGTAGGCTTAAGTGTTCTCAATTGCTGATGTTTTTGTTTAGCTAGAGATGAATTGTTATACTGCCTGCTTAATTAAAATGTATTACTCTTACTTAAGACATAATAGAGAACATGGTAATAATTATGATACACATACCCACATTGCGTCAGTCAGAGTTTTTTGGAAAATAACCAGCTTGCCAATTAAAAATAAACATTTTAATGAACAACCGTCGGTTGATAAGAGTTCGTTTATTAATGCACAAATTTCAATTAGACATTACAGCCTAATATACCATCAACAATCGCCTATCGAAGTGATTGTAGGCCTTACAAATCTCCCCTCACAACGAAGTCCCAAGGTCTACATTTTACTACAGTATTTTTCCTCGAAAGCCAGTAGACCTGGGCTTATATGGCATCATATTAGATATACGTCTTCTAAGAGAAGCCTCTGCATCGCTACGTCCTGTAAATCATCGGTGGTATGTGATATCAAATCGGAGCAATGCGCATAACAATGTAGTCTCATCTGAATGAATAAGAAGTCAGTCGTGGAATGGGCGCCCCGTTATCCAGTGTCATTGAGAAGCACTGCCTCAGCAGCTTCTTCAGACTGAAAGGGAATTCAAGTAGATAGCCCTTTCTCTGTTCACATGAGTATCCGTTAAAAAATACCCCCCCCCCCCCCCCCCCCCCCCCCCCAACCCTTGTGCACTGCACCGGCCACACACACCATCCACCATTTGCTGTTTGTGTAAAACTGATTAGCCAGACACAACTGTGAAACTAAGTGTTACTTTTATAGTAGCGACATGCAAACATGTTTATATCTTCTTAGTTTTTCTTGTAATAGGACACCTTAATGTCTCGACATCTGCACTGCATAAGCTTTCTCATTATGAAATCCAGTTTCATTTTCAAGTTAATAATGTCAGTGAAAACATTAGAAACAACTTATTTGATAATATAGTATTTTACTATTTTGAGACACCAAAATCATTTGCATACCGGCTCTAATGCTTCTATGTTTGTTTCAAGTTTTACCTTTATATAACTAGGGAAGTCCGTTTTAAGAAGAAATTCTTATTTTCAATGACGGCCTAGAAATAGTGAGTTTTTTACCTTGTCAGCTCGGGGATTCGATCTTGCAACATTTCCGTTACTAGCCCAACGCTCTAACTACTAGGCTACCTTCCGCCCCAGGTAGTGACAATGAGGCAGAATGTTGAATCGAGCGTTCTGTGGCCTTATAATTTCAAGATATCAGAGTAGCCTAATTTCTGATTTGTGTTTAGGCCTATATTCTATTCCTGTTCAAATATATTTAATTGTTTTCACATCTGTAAATAAGCCATCATAAGGCACTAGCACAAATAGGCTATAATGATATAGTTATTGTCATGCGAAATTCTAAGATGATATCATAATAACAAGCCACAAACTACTTTTAAAGACAGTTGAATTTAGGCCTAACTGTAAATTGATATTGATAATGAAGGGATATTAAATTAAAGATTTCCTCATTTGTAATATCAATAGGCATATTTTATATCGATATTACATTTTAACTTTAGGAAATTACCTGTGTTTTAAGTTACTAATTTATTACTTGCTCGCGGTAATAAACACGTCACGACCCTCTCACCTAATTATCATAAGCATGGCAGTAGAAATATTGAAAGGATAGAGGCCTACCTTAATTATTGGCCTTAAATTAAATGCACCGGTTTGCAATCTGTTTTAATTGTTAAATATGTTTACATTTTTATCTGGGCTATTTGCTTACAAATCCATACTGGTAGTTTGTCATATCCAAGTCTACTTTCAGATTATTTCCAACTATTAAAATGGTTTCAATTAGAGACGTTTCAATAGTAATTATCACACAGCAGATCTATATCAGATCATTCAAAAACTACATAAAGAAAATGAATACTGTTAATGCTTATTTTTTGGTGGATTTATTAACAAACGAATCCATTTTACAACACAATAGAGCTACATAGAATACATATATTTGAATTTATAAACAGACTATTTGTCCAGACTTAGAATAAGAACATGTTGTATCTTGTATGAAAAATCAAAGCAAAATAGTTGATCATTTTGAACTAACAGTGAGCTCCCATACAAAAGAAAATAGAAAATAATATCAGGAACACTCGTATAACTACAACTGTTGTACAGTTCAAACACCAAAGAGAAAATAGGTAAAAGGTCAAACAAGTCAAATTCTTTATTTTTTTTACAAATATGTACAAATATTACCTGTACAAAAAGCATTCCTTTTCTCTCTTTTTGTTGTTGTTTTTACATGGCTACAGATTGGCGGACGTCAGAGTCCAGTGCTGCTTATATCGTGCTGTATACAGTCCCTCCAAGTCTCTAGAAAAATGTAAGTATTTTATTGAGAAGGCCATTTGGACACTGCGGACGTTACTGAGGGTAAAAACTGTCCCGACATGATATTAGATGGCATGCTAAGAATTGGTGCAATAGCTGCCGTTGTCCTGGTTAGGCCATGTGCGCTCAACAACGCAGACTGAACAGTCACCGGAGGCCGCATGAAAGTCTGTGCACTCGAGGACGTGGATACCCCGATGATGTTTTCTATACTGAAAGACGGTCTGCTGGAGGGCTCGGACTTGATCATAGACGCTGTGCTAAGGCTGTTAAGCTGCATCTGAAGGCTGGGGCTGAGCTGGGAGTTGAAGGCTTTTCTGTTCAGCTCAGCGGAGGACAAAAGAGGGACAGTCGGGGGGAGCATGGGACCTACCGGGTGCATGTAAGGGTACATCCCCGCTGGATGGGTGTAGGCTGGGTGAATTCCATAGTGACGTCCGTAAGGATTCCCAATACTGTAAGCCCCAAAACTTTGCATCATGAGGGCTGTCTGGTCCCTGAGAATATCTGGCTGGTGCCTCTTGAAACGTTTCCTCCTCCGGAGGAAGCTGCCGTTGTCAAACATATCTTCCGATTGTGGGTCCAGGGTCCAGTAGTTGCCTTTGCCAGGGTTGCCCGGCTCCCGGGGGATTTTCACGAAACAGTCGTTCAGCGACAGGTTGTGGCGGATGGAGTTCTGCCAGGCTGGAAACTTCTCCCGGTAATACGGGAACCGGCTACTGATAAACTCGCAGATCCCGCTGAGTGTGAGTTTCTTCTGCGGGCTCTGGAGTATAGACATGGTGATGAGCGCGATGTAGGAGTAGGGTGGCTTCACCAGGCTGTTTTTTGGTTTGCTGCTTATGGAACCCGACGCGCTTTCCGCGCCGTCTGCTTTGGTCTCTCCCTCCCCGGCGCTCTCGCAGGGACTCCCGGACCTCTCCTTCACTTCTATCTCCTCCACCTCCTCCGAGCGGTCGTGCATGCCCCCCTGGCTGTCGCAGTCGCTGTCCCGCTCCATTCCATCATCGCATTCGCCGACCACGTCGATATCCACATCCTCGGCAGTGAGCACTGTCTGACCGGACATGTCGTTGGCACTGTTGCCACCAGACAGGGTCATCACAACTTACTTTACCGAGAAACAACCAGGGATCTAGGTGCGTGGGTGCGCACGCGGCACGTAGTGGTTAGATCAGATGTCGCCGGATTCTAAATGCAGGTCGGACAGGCCTGCCAGAGAAACTTAAACGTCTGAAAATATTTATCCAGTCTACTAGGCTACGAAGCGTGTTCTTCTTTAGGGTTTGGTGTGGGTGCGCTTCACGCCACGATGTCCTTCAACCGCTATTTCATAGTAAGAGTGATTTTTGAGTGCGAAGTTTAGATGACAAGTGCTTTTAAAGCCAATGTTAAGGACTGTCTGAAAGATTACTTTTTCAGTTTAAGATATACTATCAGTCCTGCCACGTGATTGGGTGACGTCAGACGTCCCCCTGCTAAGCCATGCAAACTGAAGTTGTTTCATGGATTTGTCAACAAAGGGACAACAGTAATGCTGCTTTCCACTTTCTGGCTGTGTTCGTCCGTCATAGACAATTTAACCGTTGCTGGGGGAAGAAAAAAATAAAATTGGCCTGCGTGATTGAAAAATCTGATGCGCATTAACTCGGGGCTGCGCTAAATCCAAATATTAACATTGCTTAAAACAAATTGCTTGTGTTGAAAGCTGCTGAATGAAAACGTCGACAGCTAAGTTAATTGAATCTCTTCTAGTTATTGTTGTGTATGCATTGAATATAATAATGTTATTTAATTGGGAAATAGGCTATAGGCTAGTCTATAATGTTTGCTTTCTCAGGACTCGCATTACTTTACGCATAATTATTACTTTAGGCATAAGACTCATTTGGTAAAATACATACTATATAAGAAAAACTAGTATAGGCCTACTAAAAATATCAAGTTTCACTTTCACGCTGGATTTTGCTAATAGAACCAGATAATGTATGGCAAATATTCAGTCGATTAATTCAGTGGATTTGTCAAAGGTGAGAAGGGTATTAGGCAACAACAATGGAAAATAATAAATAAAGAATTGTTAGCCGATTTTGCCAGAGGTGTTAAGACCTAATCATTGTAAGTGTTGTCATTTGAATAAGTAGGAAATACGGGACCGGGTGAACGCAGAAGTTTCATTCACAACCATTAAGATGCGGGCTGTTCTCATGAAAGAAGGTAGAAACCAATAGAGAAGTTTCCTGCGTCTTATGAGAAAATGTTGCCCTATGTCATTGTAGCGAGCGGATGGGGCTGATCAGGAGAAGTATGTATTATTTCCATCCACGTTCTGATAATAGCGTGCAAACAGCCTGATGATGGTCGGACAAAAAGCACTGTTTATCTATTCAAAAGAGGAATGGTCCATTGCTCATTTATTAGGTCTGCCGTTGCATGGTTTGTTTAGAATAAATTTAAAAGGAGAATCTTCCTATCTTACATGTTCTATGTGCACAAGCAATATAAAGTCCTATTGATTCGGTCTGAAACCCACCTCCTGCCTTAATGAAAATATATTTAATTGACAACAGAATCAATTATTCTTACCACCCCTCCATTAGAACTAACAAAAATGTGTAAATTACTTTACGATGGGAACGGAGTAGCAGTTAACCATGACAAGGTCTATTTCGCTCAGTTCAAAGCCCCTCGTCTGGCCTCCATTGAAAAGCTAAACAGCAATTGGCGTTGCAACTCCCTCAGACAGCACATAGCCCTAATACTTTGATTATTTGCGTATAAAACACTATTATGTAGACAACATCATCTTTATTTAGGTCTTAAAATGAAACTATTATTAATACTCAATTTGGCCTATTGTTAATAATAATATACCTAATTATTATTTGAATGTTATAATTTTGCAATATTATTACAATATTATAACCATTATATTTATAGGCTATATTTTACATTGTTATCGAGAAACCGTCCAAATGATTTTATTTCAAACAATATGCTCTCATAGGCTATACGTAAATCGAAAATAGACCTTTACCAAGGCATTAAGGAAACCTATTCTACAATTTGAGGATCTAATATTAGGCTACATAATTTCTGGCATCATTAGATTCCTCATTCCCGAGCCTGTATTTTGTTATCGAGGGTTTGGATGATATTTAATATAAAAACAGGCGCCTCGCTGCCGCGAGACCTGGCATTCTCCCTGGCACGTGGGGCTCGTGCCTAGTGCTGCACCTATGACGCGGCTGCTCCTTTTGTTGAATAAAAGTCGTATTAATTCAATCATATCGTTAATAATTGTGTCATAGTGAAAAGGGACAAGGCCCTCCGATTAGACATGCATTCAGCTAATATTTTGCTCTTGCAAGCATCCGGTGACCTGTGTGATGTGTAGTCTATCAATATTGGGCTACTTAGCAGATGAAATCACAGCACACCAACTCCTTTCTATAGCCTATCTAGCTACCAATGACACCACACAACTATTTGCGTAACATGTTTGTTTCCCTTTTCACAAGGTAGTTTTTATGTTTATATCATATTGTTGTTTTTTTTGTTTTTTTTTGGGGGGGGGGTACTTTTATTTTTATTTGTGTATTATTGACTAGATTTGGGCATCTTAGAAACATTTAGAGACCGGTCTAGGCTATCCTAAAAGGCTCATTTTTTAAAAATCCGACGTGCAGCATGTTGTGAAAGACGGGCAGCGTAAATGGGTTATTACGATATTACACCAAAAAGGGGTTCAAACCCCTCCTTGCTGTGATCTTTCGAAGCCTCATAAATCCGCTTTTATTCCTTCGCAGTTTAATAATAACATGTAGCCTACATTTAAAGCACATGCACGGCTTAGCCCGACAAAACCTTTTTAGAATAATAAGCTAACTCTCTCACTATGAACCATTAGAGGACGCAGCAGCGATAGCAGATAGCAGTTGACAGACCGTATACAGTCGACGCGTCGCTGCGTTGCAATGTGATTACCAAGCAAGGTCAGAAACAAATGCCACCCTATACGGCAAAACCGTATAGAATTTCTGCCTAATTAAATTGCTTAAATAAAAAAGATAAGGTTGAAATTGAAAGGTGTGGCAGAGAGAGAGGGAGAGAGCGAGAGAATGTGTGCTCTGAAGAAAAATACATTCCTAGAATGGAAACGGGAAGGGGTGTAGAAGGCTGCACTTGAAGCAAGAACGGCGCGTAATAGTTACGCACGGCTACATATTTAATTACGCACAGCCATATATTCCCGCACTGTACTTGTATACGCCATAATGCTCCATTATTTTAACTATTAATTGATATCATACACAATTAAAACATTCTAAACATCGAATAATGTGTTATTGTCTGCAGAGGAAAAATAATCAGAAGACTCGGCGCGTTCTTGGTGAACTGTGCATAATCGCTTTAGTGGTGGCTACAGAATCAAAGGATGCTCTCTCCTCTGTTTAAACCATTCCCTTCCAGGAAAATGTGGAGCTGGAGCTGCCGCAGATTAAGGGCTATGGCTCCTGGTATTAGCCTGATGCTTATGAGTCTGTTTGGCGTTGACCACGTTTCGTTTCAGCGTTTCAGACTGTATTTTGAGATTTATTTTATCCAAGGTTGAGATTACTGTAACCAATCTAATCAAGATGGGTTTTATATATCAATCTGACGTGAAAATGTTGGTTTGGCCAAACGACTCGTTTCAAAATATTTCCAGTTGGTGTTCTGGTTGATATAGCAGTGTATTGTCGATAAGGTTAATTTAACGATTTGTGCAACTTGACTAGGCCACTGATCTTATATATTTTTAAAATGGGTCCATTTCGCTAATAACATGAGGGGCCTTTTGTCAGAGTATGATACCACAAGGATGTAGGTGTTCAATGGGTTCACAAAAGGTGCAGGAAATAACCATTTTTATATTGAGGAAGATTGACAGCAAAAATGCGAAGTTAGAATTTGTTCAAGTGTGCAAAGAGCTGCTCCTGAAAAACAGATTTTTGAAAGGCAACTGATTTAATTAATTATCGGAGAGCAGTTGGGGGCAGCAAGCGAGTAAAACGGTATGATAAATTAATGCCATTGTTAGCGGTCTTTTAATTACGGCTATTATGTTAATTATTTTACATCACTGCCGAGTGATCAGCTCGTCACGTGCCATTCTCTGGAAAACTGTTCTTTTCATCTAGGAAAAGGAAAAAGGAAGGTGCCATGGGAGGTGTTATAGGCTACTTGAGTGAGAAAAAAAAACTTTTAATTTAAACGCAATCTCAAATTAGATTTTTTCACCGTAGACACGGCGATTCCCTCAAGGCTATAAACTACCCACCAGAAGGCAGGATCTCAGCCGTTCCTTTTTGGGGGAATTCGCCATTTCACCCCGTTGAAGAATCCACTCTATCAAGCTGCAACTTTCTGTCAAACAATATGATGTAGCCCATTTTTAACCGTCCCTTTTGTAGAATCATCGCAGAGCCTCGCACCGTCATAACAATGCATTAAAGTGGCCAAAACAGAGAATGTGTGTCGCGCTCTGCAGATGCGCCGGAATGATAACGACAAAATTGCTTTGGTAGGCCTATACAAAATACAAAATGACAGGATGATACTGTTAAAAGCCAAGAGGAAACAACATGGACAATCTGTAATATCACGGCCTGTAAACTGGTCTATGGCTGATTTATCGAATGGACACCTGAGTTAGAACACCTTAAATGTAGAGCTGGCAGCACTGATGATGGAAATGAAAGGGATTTGCTATGGACACATGATCAATTGATCACGATAATATCACACATTACAATATGATTCTAGGCCTTCACTTTCGATGCATGAATTTGCTTCATATTGTTCTTCTTCCATACCTTTTGATAGATAATGTCCTCCTGGTCCCTAAAATAACTATTTTAAGTCGCATCATATTTTCAGTTATTTAGTCAATATTGTCTGAAATTTAAGTTAATTTCACTCAATTTGTGTGCATTGAAATAGGACATTTGAGTGTCGTTTTTCGTTTTATCCCCAACATTTGACAAATCCAATGACAGATTTCTGTAACGAAATATACAGTGTACAAAAAATTAGGAGCACCTTCCTAATATTGAGTTGCACCCACTGTTGTCCTCAGAACAACATCAATTCATCGGTGCGTGGACTCTGCAAGGTATCGAAAGCGTTCCCCAGGGATAATGCCCCGTCTTCACTCCAATCCTTCCCACAGTTGTGTCATGTTGGCTGGATATCCTTTTGGGTGGTGGACCATACTTGATTCACACGGGAATTTATTGAGCGTGAAAAACGCAGCAGCGTTGAAGTTCTTGACACAAACCATACCACTTTCAAAGGCACTTAAATCTTTTGTCTTGCCCATTCACCCTCTGAATGGCACACACACACACACACACACACACACACACACACACACACACACACACACACACACACTCTCCATGTCTCAATTGTCTCGTGGCATAAAATCCTATATTTTGTCTCCTCAACCTTCATCTACACTGACTGAAGTGGATTTAACAGGTGACATTAATAAGGGATCACAGCTTTCACCTGGACTCACCTGGTCAATCTGTCATTGAAATCAGGTGTTCCTAATGTTTTGTACACTCAGTGTACTCAAGGTTATTGTTATTCATTTTTGACTTCATTGCTGGGTAATCATTATTTTATTTTTATTTACCCAGCAGTGGGTAATTTCTTACTCTCTTGCTGGGTTATATTTTTTCTACCTTCTTCCTATTACAGAACCTGATCATTTGTAAAAGTACAAATACTTCTAGCAATAACAATGTTGCAATGTTAATACACAGTCTAGAAGAAATTCATAATGACATATGGCCAATCATGACAAATTGTAGGTAAAACACAAAAATGTACATTTTCAGCTATTAATTTCCAGCTACAAACTGAAGTCGTGCAAAAGATAAACAACAAATAAGGGACACACAAATAAGCAAACAATTTAGAAGCACAATTCATCATTTAAAATCACAGTAGCCCTGCCAATTAAAGCTGAGGAATGGGGCTGAAGAAAAGTAAACTCTTTCATTTATGTAAAATAACAAAGAAAACATAATGTCTTCTGCTCCAGAGCCTGCCCATTCATGATGGTGAATGCCAGTGAGTAGTAGCGATTGTCCCCGGGAGTCAGAATGAATGATTGGGGTTAGAGGTCTTCACGGGTACACACAAACCCGAATACCCGAAAACCGACCTGGGACCAGAGCCGGTCTGGGTCCAAAATTAAAACCTGTCCCTCAGGGGTGGATCGGGTCCTGTTTGATTGTCATGGGGTCATGGGTCTATTTAACTACAGCTGATAAACCAGAGTGGACCCTAATGGCCCCGACCATGGCTCTGCATAGCCTACATCATATTTATTTTACACTAATAAGGTGAATTTATTAACTCATAGAAGACCCATCCAACATAGTCTAGTCATTAACCAGAAGAGCAACTTGGCTCATAAAGAGAATTCTTTGGTCACTCGGTTCCCATCGGGTCTGGTCTAGACCAGGAACTGTTAGGGTACAGGTCGGGTCTAGGTCGGGTTGTCCTCGGGTCAGTTCTGGTCTAGGTACACATTTTTGGACCTGATAAAACCTCTAGTTCTGGTCTCTAATTTTTCTGGTCGCCTGGTGGAGATATTCAGCCATGTTGGTTTCAAACCAGCGATTAGAGAATATGATTACAACATGTTGAACAATAATCAAGACATACAACACTTTTTGCGCAAGCATGCGCGCACGCACACACACGAATTGTGGCCTTTCCTATTGCTCAGGGCCTCTTTTCCCAGTTGCACTGTAACTTAAGCATTATGAGAATCGTACCAGGTGTTATTTACAAGCCAACTTTGTTTCCCAAACAAGCAAGTAGAGTGAACATTCGCTAGGTTCGTCGTTATACCACGTGTCGATATTTATAGGATCAAAAGAAAAGCAGCGCTGCTCTCAGATCAGCTGTCTCCATTCAAATCTTACCTAGAATTATTCCACAATAAGTCTACTGTCGACGGATCAGCTCCTAGAGAGATATTAGGCCTACCACCTATGGCTACAAATAGGTTATTGAGGCTGATTATTACGCCTACCCAATAATAACGCACCAAATCACAGATTGGGCACATCATTGCGCACATTTTATCAGACATCATGAAACATATTGAGGCAAAACATTACAGACAGTAGCCTAGTTACGCAATACAACTCAATTGATTGAACATGACATTTACTTCAATATGATTGAAATAGCCTATGTATCTTTTAATGTGGTCATCTCGGTTTTCATTTGAAGCATCATTTTACACTTCACTTGTTTGTAACCGTTGCAAATACTTTGGCAACTTTGTGATCGTAGACAACTTCTTTCTGAAGTTATCGGCAGTCACAATCAGACAGATAGCCTAAACATCTTGATTCTATGTTTAGCTGAGAGATCATCTATGAATGAAGTGACATGGAAATGCAAAAAAAAAACATGTACTGAGGTTCTGCACTTTGGCTGCCCTAGGCGTGGTCTGGATCACTCATAGATGTGCAAAGGTTTTTAAGAGCCCAGCACGTTACTAACGAAGACTCCGGGAAACACCTCGGCTACTGAAGATACATCAGAAGAAGATTCGGTAACACGTTACTTGACTTTCAGCGTCTGTTGTGACATATATTGCATTACTTTATGGCTGGTTATGACAGCTACATAAGAGCGTAAAATACCACACAACCTACCAGGTAGTTATTTTATAGCTGGTTATGACACCTACATAAGAGCGCCAAAACCAACATAACCTACCACACAAGGCAAAACATTCCATTACACTATAGTCTAAAGGTGTCAACAATATGTTTATGTTATATATACAGTACCGGTCAACATTTTGGACACACTTACTCATTCCAGGGTTTTTCTTTATTTGTACTATTTTCGACATTGCAGAATAATAGTGAAGACATCAAAACTATGAAATAAAACATGGAATCATGTAATAACCAGAAAAAGTGTTTAACAAATTAAAATATATTTTAGATTATTCAAAGTAGCCACCCTTTGCCTTGATGACAGCTTTGCACATTCTTGGCATTCTCTCAACCAGCTTCATCAGGTAGTCACCCGGAATGCATTTAAATTAAAAGGTGTGCCTTGTTAAAAGTTAATTTGTGGAATTTATTTAATTCTTAATGTGTTTGAGCCAATCAGTTGTGTTGTGACAAGGTAATGGTCCTATACAGAAGATAGCCCTACTTGGTAAAAGACCGAGTCTATATTATGGCAAGAACAGCTCAAATAAGCAAAGCGAAATGACAGTCCATTAATTTAAGACATGAAGGCCAGTCAATGTAGAACATTTCAAGAACTTTGAGAGTTTCTTCAAGTGCAGTCGCAAACAACATCAAGTGCTATCATTTAACTGGCTCTCATTAGGACCGCCACAGGAAAGGAAAACCAAGAGTGATCTCTGCTGCAGAGGATAAGTTCATTAGAGTTACCAACCTCAGAAATTGCAGCCCAAATAAATGCTTCACAGAGTTCAAGTAACAGACACATCTCAACATTACTGTTCAGAGGAGACTGCGTGAATCAGGCCTTTATCAGCCTTTATGGTCGTATTGCTGCCAAGACACTACAACTAAAGGACAACAATAAGAAAAATAGACTTGCATGGGCCAAGAAACACAAGCAATGGACATTAGACTGGTGGAAATCTGTCCTTAGGTTTAATGAGTCCAAATGTGAGATTTTTGATTACATCTGCCATGTCTTTGTAGGTGAACGGATGATCTCTGCATGTATGGTTCCCACCGTGAAGCATGGAGGAGGTGTGAGCCAGTTAAATGATAGCACTTGATGGTGTTTGCGACTGCACTTGAAGAAGCTTTCAAAGTTCTTGACATTTTCTGCATTGACTGACTTTCATGTCTTAAAGTAATGATGGACTGTCTTTTCTCTTTGCTTATTTGAGCAGTTCTTGCCATAATATGGACTAGGTCTTTTACCAAATAGGGCTATCTTCTGTATACCACCCCTACCTTGACACAACACAACTGATTAGCTCAAATGCATGAAGGAAATAAATTACACAAATTAACTTTTAACAAGGCAAACCTGTTAACTGAAATGTATTCCAGATGACTACCTCATGAAGCTGGTGGAGAGAATGCCAAGGGCGTGCAAAGCTGTTATCAAAGCAAAGTGTGGCTACCCCCCTACTTTTTTCAATTTCCACCTGAAGACATACCCAAATCTAACAGCCTGTAGCTCAGGCACAGAACCAAGGATATGTATATTCTTGGTACCATTTTAAAGAAAACACTCTGAAGTTTGTGTGAATTGAATGTAGGAGAATATAACACAATAGATCTGGTTTCGATAATACAATGAAAAAAGACATACGTTTTTTCTTTTTATTGTTGTATCATCATCTTTAAAATGAACAAGATAAAACAAACATTCAGATAGGATGATGGGGATAATTTCAGTGAAAAACATAAGAGGGCAACAGTACTTGTGCAAAGTTTCATAATGATAACTTCCAAAATGAGTGTGCTACAAGTCACCCAGGTGTCCCACACAAGTAGCCCAAATGTACCCAAGTGGCCAAATTTGTGAAGTTATACATTTTGAATGGAATAACTATATACAAAATACCAAAATGGTATTCTAACACCCCCCCCCCCAAAAAAAAAAAAAATTGAGAAAAAAAAAAATATACATTTACAAAATAACACTTTCAATATTTGGAAGACCCTCAGTCCTCTACACAATATTATGCTGCTGATGCCAGGTGCCATAGCACATCCATGCCTGCAGATATACATTTGGGCAGATGAACACCATTTGTGGCGGGAGCTGGATGAACCAGCTTCAGTGGGGGATGGACACCTTGGCACTGGGGGCTGCCATTCGGAGTCAGTGTCACTGTGAAAGAAAATGTTCAGTTAGAATAGTTTCACATATGAGCCCTGTATCAACAGGTATAATAAACAGATATATATATATATATATATATATATATATATATATAGAGAGAGTACAGGGAACATAAGGTTGAATATATTATTATAGACCTGCTAGATGTCTCATTTATATTATGATATTTCAGCTAGATCTACTGTCTCTATTATATTATGACAGACCAGCTAGATCTACTGTCTTTATTATATTACAACAGACCAGCTGTATCTACAGTCTCCATTTCACTTTGGCCATTGTTGTGGGCCTGCCCTCCCCTCAACAGCCTCAAATAGGCTATTTAATTTCACAAATAATATTTTATATTATTAATTTCAAACAACAGCATTAGCATGAGAAGAACTTACCAGTCCAAAACGATGTCCTCTCCGTTCAAAAAATATTCCTCCATTTGGGAATCGCTAAATGAATCGTCCTCGATCAATTTCTTCGAAAATTGTGTGTACATCTGTATATCTAGACTTAGATTTAGCTTTCCCTGACTTAGTTGCCATACTGATTGATATATAAACAGCTGAATATGCGCTTTACCAAAACAACGCTGTGCGCAACATGCTTTGCTCCTTCCGGTATGAAACTTCAATGGCGAATGACCCTCGTTACGCCAGAGTTTACTACATGGGTTGGTCTTCCAACACATAAACATTACATATTGCCGTTTACCTCAGCTCATTGGCTATCTACCCAGCTAGATTTCAAGATGATCAGTGGTCATTGGGTTAAAATACAGTCAATCAACGAAACAACGGGCAAATCATTGGTGCACAATGATGTCATTACTTGTTGTCTTCAAATTGGTTTCTTTCAGTCAATACGTCCCGCGAAATGACCCATCAGGTTTGGTTGTGTTACAAACAAACCAGTTGATTGCAATGAAACCAAACATGACTGGAAAAGTCACATTCTGTGTGTGTATTTACCTCGAGTGTGCTGTCGAAAATGGAATGAGACGGAATTAACGACAAGCGGTTCACAAAATGTTTCGTTTTAGGCTATAAAAATTGATTTGATCAAACAATAGACCATTCATTGTGTAACAATGAGCATTGGGATTGCAAACAGAGGAAGATCGTCAAAGGTAAACAATTTATTTTATTGTAGTTTGTGATTTTGTTACGCCTGTGCTGGTTGAAATAGTTGTTTTTATGGGGCTCTATCCTCAGATAATCGCATCGTATTCTTTCGCAGTAAATCCTTTTTTAAATCTGACAACGCAGTTGGATTAGCAAGATTCTAGGCTTTCGAAACATGTGAGACACTTGTATTTTCATGAATGTTTAATATTACTATTTATGTAGCGATCACCGTATGTTGTCGAATTTCATCCCGCTACCGGGTTCCGTGCGCAGAGAGGTTAACAAGGCAAACCTGTTAACTGAAATGTAATTCCAGATGACTGCCTCATGAAGCTGGTGGAGAGAATGCCAAGGGCGTGCAAAGCTGTTATCAAAGCAAAGTGTGGCTTCTTTGAAGAATCTCAAATATAAAATATGCTTGAATTTATTTAACACATTTTTTGGTTACTACATGATGTGACATGTCATATGTGTTATTTCATAGTTCTGATGTCTTCACTATTATTCTACAATAAAGGAAACCCTGGAATGAGTAGTTGTCCAAACTTTTGACTGGTATTGTATATATACAGTGCATTTGGAAAGTATTCAGACCCCTTTTACAAAGCAAAAAGTAAAAAAAAATGTTTGCAAATGTATAAAAAATAAACTGAAATAGTATATTTACATACATATTCAGACCCTTTACTCAGTGCTTTGTTGAAGCACCTTTGGGCAGCGAATTCAGCCTCAAGTCTTCTTGCATTGTATGTATTTAATTGACCTTAATAAATGATCATTGTAATTGCGCACACATTAATGTCAGACATGTACCTACTCCGATGCTCTGTTGCTGATGACTGGGATGAATGCAGGAGCAGATTTCAGGACCAGTACAAGACACCCTATTTTTGACAGATGATTGATATATGGGCATGTACGTGATAGGCCTATCTGGCTTATATGATTATGACATTTATAATGCTTCATGACAGTGTATTAAAATGTATTTTCCTAGTCCAAGTAAAGTGAAACAGGATGGTAATAATGCTTCATGACAGTGTATTAAAATGTATTTTCCTAGTCCAAGTAAAGTGAAACAGGATGGTAATAATGCTTCATGACAGTGTATTAAAATGTATTTTCCTAGTCCAAGTAAAGTGAAACAGGATGGTAATAATGCTTCATGACAGTGTATTAAAATGTATTTTCCTAGTCCAAGTAAAGTGAAACAGGATGGTAATAATGCTTCATGACAGTGTATTAAAATGTATTTTCCTAGTCCAAGTAAAGTGAAACAGGATGGTAATAATGCTTCTTGACAGTGTATTAAAATGTATTTTCCTAGTCCAAGTAAAGTGAAACAGGATGGTAATAATGCTTCATGACAGTGTATTAAAATGTATTTTCCTAGTCCAAGTAAAGTGAAACAGGATGGTAATAATGCTTCATGACAGTGTATTAAAATGTATTTTCCTAGTCCAAGTAAAGTGAAACAGGATGGTAATAATGCTTCTTGACAGTGTATTAAAATGTATTTTCCTAGTCCAAGTAAAGTGAAACAGGATGGTAATAATGCTTCATGACAGTGTATTAAAATGTATTTTCCTAGTCCAAGTAAAGTGAAACAGGATGGTAATAATGCTTCATGACAGTGTATTAAAATGTATTTTCCTAGTCCAAGTAAAGTGAAACAGGATGGTAATAATGCTTCATGACAGTGTATTAAAATGTATTTTCCTAGTCCAAGTAAAGTGAAACAGGATGGTAATAATGCTTCATGACAGTGTATTAAAATGTATTTTCCTAGTCCAAGTAAAGTGAAACAGGATGGTAATAATGCTTCATGACAGTGTATTAAAATGTATTTTCCTAGTCCAAGTAAAGTGAAACAGGATGGTAATAATGCTTCATGACAGTGTATTAAAATGTATTTTCCTAGTCCAAGTAAAGTGAAACAGGATGGTAATAATGCTTCATGACAGTGTATTAAAATGTATTTTCCTAGTCCAAGTAAAGTGAAACAGGATGGTAATAATGCTTCATGACAGTGTATTAAAATGTATTTTCTACAAGTTATTTCAAATATGATGAAAAAACATGACTAAAGAATTCATTAAAACTTCAAAGGATTTAAGAAACAAACTTTTAAACAATAGGAAACCTCTTGGCAGGGACAAAACTAATTTGAATAAATGTGGGTTTTGACACTTACATAGGTGTCATAACCAGCCATGAAATAATGCAATATATGTTGCAACAATTGTAAATATATGGGTCATGAAAATGTTATGACCATATTATGAGAAGTTATGTCAGCTGTTATGACATATTATGACATGGTTATGAATATGTCATAACGTGTTATGTCAAGTAAAGTGTTGCCGAAGATTCTAATTACATTCTTAACGCTATTTTAAGAAAACCTTCCATAAAAAAAAACACTAGAAAACTTTGGTAACATTCAGAGAACATCTAAGAATGTTATTTTAAAACATATACAATGCCTTGCGAAAGTATTCGGCCCTCTTGAACTTTGCGACCTTTTGCCACATTTCAGGCTTCAAACATAAAGAAATAAAACTGTATTTTTTTGTGAAGAATCAACAACAAGTGGGACACAATCATGAAGTGGAACGACATTTATTGGATATTTCAAACTTTTTTAACAAATCAAAAAATGAAAAATTGGGCGTGCAAAATTATTCAGCCCCCTTAAGTTAATACTTTGTAGCGCCACCTTTTGCTGCGATTACAGCTGTAAGTCGCTTGGGGTAGG
This sequence comes from Oncorhynchus clarkii lewisi, assembly GCF_045791955.1. Classification (NCBI taxonomy): domain Eukaryota; kingdom Metazoa; phylum Chordata; class Actinopteri; order Salmoniformes; family Salmonidae; genus Oncorhynchus; species Oncorhynchus clarkii. The sequence continues at coordinate 39,673,694 of NC_092150.1, forward strand.
TCTCTATCAGTTTTGCACATCGAGAGACTGACATTTTTTCCCATTCCTCCTTCAAAACAGCTCGAGCTCAGTGAGGTTGGATGGAGAGCATTTAGGAACAGCAGTTTTCAGTTCTTTCCACAGATTCTCGATTGGATTCAGGTCTGGACTTTGACTTGGCCATTCTAACACCTGGATATGTTTATTTTTGAACCATTCCATTGTAGATTTTGCTTTATGTTTTGGATCATTGTCTTGTTGGAAGACAAATCTCCGTCCCAGTCTCAGGTCTTTTGCAGACTCCATCAGGTTTTCTTCCAGAATGGTCCTGTATTTGGCTCCATCCATCTTCCCATCAATTTTAACCATCTTCCCTGTCCCTGCTGAAGAAAAGCAGGCCCAAACCATGATGCTGCCACCACCATGTTTGACAGTGGGGATGGTGTGTTCAGCTGTGTTGCTTTTACGCCAAACATAACGTTTTGCATTGTTGCCAAAAAGTTCCATTTTGGTTTCATCTGACCAGAGCACCTTCTTCCACATGTTTGGTGTGTCTCCCAGGTGGCTTGTGGCAAACTTTAAACAACACTTTTTATGGATATCTTTAAGAAATGGCTTTCTTCTTGCCACTCTTCCATAAAGGCCAGATTTGTGTAATATACGACTGATTGTTGTCCTATGGACAGAGTCTCACTTTCAGCTCCCTCCAAAGATTTTCTATTGGGTTAAAGTCTGGTGACTGGCTAGGCCACTTCAGGACCTTGAGATGCTTCTTACTGAGCCACTCCTTAGTTGCCCTGGCTGTGTGTTTCGGTTCGTTGTCATGCTGGAAGACCCAGCCACGACCCATCTTCAATGCTCTTACTGAAGGAAGGAGGTTGTTGGCCAAGATCTCGCGATACATGGCCCCATCCATCCTCCCCTCAATACGGTGAGCCGTCCTGTCCCCTTTGCAGAAAAGCATCCCCAAAGAATGTTTCCACCTCCATGCTTCACGGTTGGGATGGTGTTCCTGGGGTTGTACTCATTCTTCTTCTTCCTCCAAACACGGCGAGTGGAGTTTAGACCAAAAAGCTCTATTTTTGTCTCATCAGACCACATGACCATCTCCCATTCCTCCTCTGGATCATCCAGATGGTCATTGGCAAACTTCAGACGGGCCGGGACATGCGCTGGCTTGAGCAGGGGGACCTTGCGTGCGCTGCAGGATTTTAATCCATGATGGCGTAGTGTGTTACTAATGGTTTTCTTTGAGACTGTGGTCCCAGCTCTCTTCGGGTCATTGACCAGGTCCTGCCGTGTAGTTCTGGGCTGATCCCTCACCTTCCTCATGATCATTGATGCCCCACAAGGTGAGATCTTGCATGGAGCCCCAGACCGAGGGTGATTGACCATCATCTTGAACTTCTTCCATTTTCTAATAATTGCACCAACAGTTGTTTCCTTCTCACCAAGCTGCTTGCCTATGATCCTGTAGCCCATCCCAGCCTTGTGCATGTCTACAGTTTTATCCCTGATGTCCTTACACAGCTCTCTGGTCTTGGCCATTGTGGAGAGGTTGGAGTCTGTTCGATTGAGTGTGTGGACAGGTGTCTTTTATACAGGTAACAAGTTCAAACATGTGCAGTTAATACAGGTAATGAGTGGAGAACAGGAGGGCTTCTTAAAAAAAACTAACAAGTCTGTGAGAGCCGGAATTCTTACTGGTTGGTAGGTGATCAAATACTTATGTCATGCAATAAAATGCCAATTAATCCTTAAAAATCATACAATGTGATTTTCTGGATTTTTGTTTTAGATTCCGTCTCTCACAGTTGAAGTATCAAATACTTGTTCTCCCCACTGTACAGTGCCTTGCGAAAGTATTCGGCCCCCTTGAACTTTGTGACCTTTTGCCACATTTTAGGCTTCAAACATAAAGATATAAAACTGTATTTTTTTGTGAAGAATCAACAACAAGTGGGACACAATCATGAAGTGGAACGACATTTATTGGATATTTCAAACTTTTTTTAACAAATCAAAAACTGAAAAATTGGGCGTGCAAAATTATTCAGCCCCTTTACTTTCAGTGCAGCAAACTCTCTCCAGAAGTTCAGTGAGGATCTCTGAATGATCCAATGTTGACCTAAATGACTAATGATGATAAATACAATCCACCTGTGTGTAATCAAGTCTCCGTATAAATGCACCTGCACTGTGATAGTCTCAGAGGTCCGTTAAAAGCGCAGAGAGCATCATGAAGAACAAGGAACACACCAGGCAGGTCCGAGATACTGCATGCCGTTTTGGAGAGTATGATAATTGTTTTATTTTTTGAATTTTACCCCCTTTTCGTGGTATCCAATTGTTGTATCTTGCCCGTACGGGCTCGGGAGAGACGAAGGTGTCGAAGGCGTCCTCCGATACACAACCCAACTGCTTCTTAACACAGCGCGCATCCAACCCGGAAGCCAGCCGCACCAATGCGTCCTGGCCACCTTGGTTAGCGCACACTGTGCCCCAGCTCCACAGGAGTCACTGGTGCGCGATGAGACAAGGACACCCCTACCGACCAAGCCCTCCCCTAAACCCGGGCGACGCTAGGCCAATTGTGCGTCGCCCCACGGACCTCCCGGTCGCGGCCGGTTACGACAGAGCCTGGGCGCGAACCCAGGGACTCTGATGGTACAGCTGGCGCTGCAGCGCCCTTAACCACTGCGCCACCCGGGAGGCCGTACAGTATGATCCTAGTGAGAAAACCACCACATAATATTTCCCATGCGAATAGCCTATTTCTTAAAATTGTCCCAAAAATTATAGAAAAGGTCAAAATAATAATTAAATCATGGAAATAAAATACAAGTTGGCCATGGTCACACATTTTTAGGTTTATGTGGAAGTTTGGTAGTTATTGGGTTAGTGGTGTCGTTTTGATATAAACATTTTGGCTATCCCATTGCAGTGAATAAGGCTATACTAATCTGATTACATTTATACATGGGGTGATTGCAACATGAGAAATGGAATCTACCAACACAAATCCATAACCCCACTTGGATATTTATATCGAATGAGATAGGCTACCCATGCGGTCCATGTCCAGCCCATTTTAATGTTTGCATTTGAGACAATGTCTCTATAATCACTATTAGGCCACCAAAGATAAAACAACAATTACCTGTAATTTACGTCAAAGGGATACTTTGGGATTTTGACAATGAGGCCCTTTATCTACTTCCCCAGAGTCAGATGGATGAACTCGTGGATACTATGTTTATGTCTCGATGTCCAGAATGAACAAAGTTATAGGTAGTTTTGAGAGCCAATGCTAACTACCTTTAGCACAGTGACTGGAAGTCTATGGGTATCTACTAGCATTAGCTCTTGAAACTACCTCTAACTTCCTTCATATTGGACACAGAGATATAGACATGGTATCCACAAGTTCATCTGACTCTGGGGAAGTGGATAGAGGGTCCCATTACCAAAATCCTGAAGTATCCATTTAAAGGAAACTGTCATTCTTTAGCATGAATGTAGCATATTCGTCATTAGACTTTTACTGACCCTTGAACTCAGTCTCCTCTTGTCTATTGATGAATTATATTATATTGAATTATATTTCCGTACTGTACTGTTGCCTACAAATTTCCATTTGTTGTTGCTTTATAAAAAATATGATGAGCCTAGTATTCCTTACCTGGAAAATGCCTAGACAGAAATATCATGTGTAGTTTTGTTTTAGGTGCATGGTGATGTTAGATCACCATTGTTTTTATGAACTAACGCAGATAATACTGACTGTGGAGACCCAAAAATTGTAAAATTAGATCAAATATTATTGTAAAGTCAGCATTGCGATTTCAACATGTAAATCTTGGTGGGGCAAAAAAATTAAATAAGTGGGATGTATGCCAGCAAAGCCACTACACAACACTCAACAATACATTAATTGCACTATAATGGTGACAGACGGTGCCCACAAACGGCCTACATAAAGCTGTCGCAACATCTTACCACTGCTACACCTGGCGATCAGTGGAGCGTTGTCTGGCAGCGAAACAGTTCATTCGGCCTAATTTACTGCCTTTTAAAAAACATAGTTGATATGGCTGACTTGCTTAAACAAATATTGTTTTTAATTGAGATGTACAAACTATGGCATAAGGGTACGACAAGTGGATAAGAGGCAATCCATCATTTCGATTAAGACTTTAATGAGTGAGCTAAGATGGACATAGTCAATATAACTTTTGTTCAGCACTTTTGAAATTAACAGACAGAAAAAAAACGAAAAAAAAAAATCAGAGAGAGAATTTAGAACATGAGCCATTCTTACAGTGTTCTCCCTGTAAACCAAGTCAGAACCGTAGGATAAATAAAGGGGGCATATAAGTAGACAATGAAAGCTCTTACATTACTCGATGATGACATTTCTCTAAAACAGGTTATAGGCTACAGTAGAACAGCCAGAACAGTAGGCGAAATTAAGGGGGGTAAATAGACCAAATTATTAGGGTGAAATACACTAACATCTTACTACACAACATACACTTCGTATTACATTCTTAGCTAGAGTATACATATCTTCCTGGCATATTACCTAATTTATGCAGCAGCATACAATACATTTTTGGACTCACATTGCTGTGCTGTGCTGACTTGAAAAGGAAGATGGCGCGGCGGTCCTTTGTAGGCTAATTTTGTCATCAACTTCTGTGATTCTCTGGATTTATGGTGCTTTCATAATAACTGGGAACTCAAGGTCGAATCATGTCATTGATCTTCAGGTCGTAGCTCTTGAAACAGGCCGGATTTACAATTCCGAGTTGGATGACCGTTCATAACGTAGAAGGCCAGCATCACGGAGTCGCCTCTTCACTGTTGAAGTTAGGACTGGTGTTTTGTGGGTACTATTTAATGAAGCTGCCAGTTGAGGACTTGTGAGGCGTCTGTTTCTCAAACTAGACACTAATGGACTTGTCCTCTTGCTCAGTTGTGCCCCTGGGCTCTCCCACTCCTCTTTCTATTCTGGTTAGAGTCAGTTTGCACTGTTCTGTGAAGGGAGTAGTACACAGCGTTGTACAAGATCTTCAGTTTCTTGGCAATTTCTCGCATGGAATAGCCTTCATTTCTCAGAACAAGAATAGACTGATGAGTTTCAGGAGAAAGTTCTTTGTTTCTGGCCATTTTGAGCCTGTAATCGAACCCACAAATGCTGATGCTCCAGATACTCAACTAGTCTAAAGGCTGACAGTTTTATTGGTTCTTTAATTAGAACAAGAGTTTTCAGCTGTGCTAACATAATTGCAAAAGGGTTTTCTAATGATCAATTAGCCTTTTAAAATTATAAACTTGGATTCGCTAACATAACGTGCCATTGGAACACAGGAGTGATGGTTGCTGATAACGGGCCTCAGTACGCCTATGTAGATATTCCATAAAGATTCTGCCGTTTCCAGCTACAATAGTCATTTACAACATTAACAATGTCTACACTGTATTTCTGATCAATTTGATGTTATTTTGATGGCAATTTTTTTTTGCTTTCCTTTCAATAACAAGGACATTTCTAAGTGACCCCAAACTTTTGAACAGTAGTGTATATATATATTTTTTACATTGTTAGCAAACTGATATGTGACACGTATTAACGTAAAAATAACATGCAAAACAGGCGAGCCCCTCCCCCCACATTTTTGATTATAATTTTTGCAAGGAATGTGGGGCTCAAAACAGGTGAATGACAGATCGCCACTAAAAGTCAGACATGGCTAACATTTTCATTTTCAAGGCTGCATGTTTCAATGTAAATCAAACGAGTATTATTTTCAACGTTTGCCGAGCTTGAGATCCTGATCTGCATTTTGGCAAAAATATGAATGAACATCAGGGTGAAATCATAGATAGGCTTAGCCTATTATGCATGTTTGATTCAAATAAAGACTAATGAATGCACATATATATATATTAAATGAATGTTGAGCTATACAGTGGGGATAACAAGTATTTGACACACTGACGATTTTGCAGGTTTTCCCACTTACAAAGCATGTAGAGGTCTGTAATTTTTGTCATAGGTACACTTCAACTGTGAGAGACGGAATCTAAAACAAAAATCCAGAAAATCACATTGTATGATTTTTAAGTAATTAATTAGCATTTTATTGCATGACATAAGTATTGCATACATCAGAAAAGCAGAACTTAATATTTGGTACGGAAATCTTTGTTTGCAATTACAGAGATCATACGCTTCCTGTAGTTCTTGACCAGGTTTGCACACACTGCAGCAGGGATTTTGGCCCACTCGGGCTGTCGCTGGGCAATACGGACTTTCAGCTCCCTCCAAAGATTTTCTATTGGGTTCAGGTCTGGAGACTGGCTAGGCCACTCCAGGACCTTGAGATGCTTCTTATGGAGCCACTCCTTAGTTTCCCTGGCTGTGTGTTTCGGTTCGTTGTCATGCTGGAAGACCCAGCCACGACCCATCTTCAATGCTCTTACTGAGGGAAGGAGGTTGTTGGCCAAGATCTCGCGATACATGGCCCCATCCATCCTCCCCTCAATACGGTGCAGTCGTCCTGTCACCTTTGCAGAACAGCATCCCCAAAGAATGATGTTTCCACCTCCATGCTTCACGGTTGGGATGTGGTGTTCTTGGGGGTGTACGCATCCTTCTTCTTCCTCCAAACACGGCGAGTGGAGTTTAGACCAAAAAGCTATATTTTTGTCTCATCAGACCACATGACCTTCTCCCATCCAGATGGTCATTGGCTAACTTCAGACGGGCCTGGACATGCGCTGGCTTGAGCAGGGGGACCTTGCGTGCGCTGCAGGATTTTAATCCATGACGGCATAGTGTGTTACTAATGGTTTTCTTTGAGACTGTGGTCCCAGCTCTCTTCGGGTCATTAACCAGGTCCTGCCGTGTAGTTCTGGGCTGATCCCTCACCTTCCTCATGATCATTGATGCCCCACGAGGTGAGATCTTGCATGGAGCCCCAGACCGAGGGTGATAGACCGTCATCTTGAATTTCTTGCATTTTCTAATAATTGTGCCAACAGTTGTTGCCTTCTCACCAAGCTGCTTGCCTATTGTCCTGTAGCCCATACCAGCCTTGTGCAGGTCTACAATTTTATCCCTGATGTCCTTACACAGCTCTCTGGTCTTGGCCATTGTGGAGAGGTTGGAGTCTGTTTGATTGAGTGTGTGGACAGGTGTCTTTTACACAGGTAACGAGTTCAAACAGGTGCAGTTATTACAGGTAATGAGTAGAGAACAGGAGGGCTTCTTAAAGAAAAACTAACAGGTCTGTTAGAGTCTGAATTCTTACCGGTTGGTAGGTGATCAAATGCTTATGTCATGCAATAAAATGCTAATTAATTACTTAAAAATCGTACAATGTGATTTTCCGGATTTTTGTTTTAGATTCCGTCTCTCACAGTTGAAGTATCAAATACTTGTTCTCCCCACTGTATTTACATGCATGTTATTATCCATATTGGCATATACTTTATGTGTGTTACAGGCTTATACTCTCCTAAAGCAACAACACACGTTGAGTAACAAAAGGCATTACCTAAACAGTTCCATATAGAGTCGAAAGTTACTCACAAGAACATCAGCATTTTACTTCACCCCAGCTTTCCCTTCAAAAGATGCAATTCACGACTTTAAGGACCAGACATTTAAATGGGTTTAGAATATTTACTGAAGAAATTGAATGGATGTGAGAATGAGGATTCAGGAGGGGAATGAGAATGGACCGGATAAAGCAGGGGGCTGCAGATTAAAAGCCAATTTATGCTTGATCTGGAAATGTGGAACAGAGGCTCCAAATGGAGGGTGTGATGCAATCGCGAAGACTCCAGAGGCTTGCTGTGGCCAAATCAAGCAGTGCTGTGCGCCTTCCACATTTTGTAACAATGCTGAGGGCTCCATATAGCTCTGTATAGCTAGACGCGGGTGGCTTACATCCTGTATAAAACACAAACTCACTTCCATGACAAACATGGATAATTTTGTGGGAAGGATAACAAGTTTGTGTAGGGATTTCAAAGACAACAATTTGTTTGAACTCCTGGAAAGAGATCGGGAAGGCAATGGGGATAGATGCGATAAAGAAATCAATGGAGTTAAATAAACGTTAAAGAAAATAGAAATAAAGAATGCAGACCATGGGATAGAAAGATGTTGGATTGGCTCACATTTAACAAATTTCATCTAACAGTGGATATTTGTCAAATCCGTCATTGTAACAGGCCCACAATGACATTACTAAAAAAAACTATTTGGATTTATTTGGCTGTTTTTTGATGCGTAACATTTAGAAGTTTTTCCAGATTTAAAAGTCACTACTAAATGCTAAGTCCCATTCATATAAGCTGGTAGCATAGCTAGCATACAGAAATAGGTGTTGGTAGTTAACTGTAGTTAAAAAAAAAAACTGTAATGCAGTTGATTAATGACATGAACATGTATTGGAGTTGACATCCGTACAACCATTATACTCCTATTTCTACCCCAACATGTGAAATACACATATAAACAGCCTAAATGTAGGCTCATTTTTCTGGGGAGCAATGGTTAGATTTGCTATGGGATGCTGGTGGGAAAACGGTGCAGTCCTCCTACTTCATGCGCTCTTGGGTGAGCTCTTACGTCAAGCACCAGGAAAATGACGCCACATCTCAGATGAGGTAAGGTCTTGTCTTTTAGCTAGTTGTTTGTAATTAGCTGGATGGCTATCAAGATTAGCCCGGAATCCCTACGAGGGGTGCGGTGCAGACAAAATTATTGGATGTTTAGGACAACAGGTCCCTCCCTCCCTGTTTGCTCAACCTGTCCAATAGAAACTCGTTTTTCCGTTGCAAAATGGAACTGTTTGGAGTAAAGATTACACCCCTGACCAAACTAACAGTCCTCTCTTTTGCATTGCAGGACACTGCATTACTGGCCTTAGATTGACCATGCAGAGCCTAAGGCCAGTAATGCAGTGTCCTGCAATGCAAAAGAGAGGACTGTTAGTTTGGTCAGGGGTGTAATCTTTACTCCAAACAGTTCCATTTTGCAACGAAAAAACGAGTTTCTATTGGACAGGTTGAGCAAACAGGGAGGGACCTACCTTAAATCTCTCCAACAGAAACTTGAGTAGAAACTGTTTGAAATAATGCTAACATTTAAAATGTAAATCATTTAGCAGATGCTCTTATCCAGAATGCCTTACAGGACCAATTAGGGTTTGCCCAAGGGCAGAGCGATAGATTTTTTTCACCTAGTTGAATCAGTTACTGATCCCATCGCTCTTAACCACCAAGCTGGCTACCTGCCGCCTTGGGTATGAGGTTTAAGTAAGGCGCCCCAGGTTTAAGTAAGACGATAGTTGTGATTAAGGAGAGTGAGGACAGGTGTGGAGGCTGATTAGCAATGAGCTGATGCTTGTTGAGGAGCTCTGTTCAAGTCAACTAGTTAAAGTGTTGCAAACAGGCATGGAGGCTGATTGGCAATTAGTAGCAGCTGGTGCTTGTTGAGTTGCTATCGAGCTGCGTTCAAGGCAACTAGTTAAGTGTTGCTTTCAAGTCTGGACCTCTCCTGAATTTTTGTTCATTCTTAACACCATTCAATGATCTATTCAACACCCATGTGTATGTCTTCTATGGCCTTTGTCATTAACCAATAATTATACTCTATTCAGTCCCATATAACTTCACTGGCTCTGTACTTTTACAAATTCCTTTAGGCTATAAATACTAATGAAATCTCTTTGCTTAATTAGATTTTGCTGGTACACTTGCAGTTATGGCTGAACTTTCCCACGAGAGCAGCTGATTGAATGGCTCTCCAGTCCGTATGGAAGCGGGAAAACATTCTGCAGAACCGGGGAGATCATTTCCATAATTACCCCTGTCTATCAGCCCTAACGACCTTTGCAACAATAAAAAAAAATCTATTGTTAATTCCATCTCATACTGCTGACATGCAAGCGATTCCTATCTTTTACATGTTTGAGGGGTTCACAAGATAACAAGTGTAGGCCTACTTCTTTTTCTTCTTTCTCCCCCATTTCAGCTCCAAAGAGCAGTCTGGGGGTGCTGACCGAGGGTATAGGCAATGAAAGAGATCCACTTGTGCCTCCCCATCCACGCCTCATCCCCTATATGGACCAAAGTTGTATAATTTATGGGCCTGGGAGATTTTTTAAAGATGGATCTTCATAGCAATCCATATTCATGTTGCGTTTTGAATGGTGGGATAAAAAATGAAGTACAGAATAATTAAAAAGATCACAAGTCCCCCCTCGCAGGTAATTATGCCGAAGTCCCAAATGGCACCCTATTCCCTATTTAGTGCACTAGTTTTGAATAGGGCCCAAAGCAGAAAGTAGGCTTACTACACTGAGGCTGCAGATGTTTCCCTTTCATAACACAGAGCACATTGGCCAGTGTTAATTAGTGTTGCTTTTTCAGTGTAACATTTCTCCTGTTGATTCAGGTGTTAAATTATCACTCAGTGGTGTAAAATAACCGCAGTGTTGGTGTTAATAACCAGAGTTAAATCAAAACCACACCCATCATTGTCATATTTCCCAGCGTGCTCTATTGTAAGTTGGTTTAAAAAAATAGTTTGTTCCTGTTTACTGTCTATCCTGCTGCCTAGTCACTTTATCCCTACCTACAGTGCATTTGGACCATATTCAGACACCTTAACTTACTCCACATTTTGTTACCTTAAAGCCTTATTCTAAAATGGATTAGATTGATGAGGGAAAAAAACTATCTACACACAATACACCATAATGACAAAGCAAAAACAGGTTTTTACAAATGTAACCAAATGTATAAACCAAAAAAATGGAAATAGGACATTTACACAAGTATTGAGACCCTTTAATCAGTACTTTGTTGAAGCACCTTTGGCTGCGATTACAGCCTCTTGGGTATGACGCTCGAAACTTGGCACGCTTGTATTTGGGGAGTTTCTCACATTCTTCTCTGCAGATCCTCCAAAACTCTGTCAGGTTGGATGGGGAGAGTTGCTGCACAGCTATTTTCAAGTCTCTCCAGAGATGTTCGATCGGGTTCAAGTCCAGCATCTGTACTTTCCGTACTTTGCTCCATTCATCTTTCCCTTTCCTGACTAGTCTCCCAGTCCCTGCTGCTGAAAAACACCCCCACAGCATGATGCTGTCACCACCATGCTTCACCGTAGGGATGGTGCCAGGTTTTCTCCAGACGTGATGCTTGGCATTCAGGTCAAAGAGTTCAATCTTGGTTTCATTCTGAGTCTTTAGGTGCCTTTTGGCAAACTCCCAGCGGGCTGTCATATGCCATTTTACTGAGGAGTAGCTTCCGTCTGGCCACTCTACCATAAAGGCCAGATTTGTGGAGTGCTGCAGAGAGGATTGTCCTTCTGGAAGGTTTGCCCATCTCCACAGCGGAACTGGAGCCCTGTCAGAGTGGGGCGGCAGGGTAGCCTAGTGGTTAGAGTGTTGGATTAGTATCTGGAAGGTTGCGAGTTCAATCCCCTGAGCTGACAAGGTACAAATCTGTCATTCTGCCCCTGTTCCTAGGCCGTCATTGGAAATAAGAATTTTGTTCTTAACTGACTTACCTAGTTAAATAAAGGTAAAATAAAAAAGAGTGACCACCTTGGTCACCTCCTGAAAAAGGCCCTTCTCCCCCGATTGCTCAGTTTAGCCTGGCGGACAGCTCTAGGAACAGTCTGGGTGGTTCCAAACCTCTTCCATTTAAGAATGAAGGAGGCCACTGTGTTCTTGGACCCTTCTGTGCTGCAGAAATGTTTTGGTACCCTTCCCCAGATCTGTGCCTTGGCAGAATCCTGTTTTGGAGCTCTACGGACAATTCCTTTGACCTCATGGCTTGGTTTTTGCTCTGACATGCAAGGTCAACTGTGGGAACTTATATAGACAGGTGTGTGCCTTTCCAAATCATGTCCAATCAATGTAATTGACCTACAATCAAGTTGTAGAAACATCTCAAGGATGATCAATGGAAACAGGATGTACCTGAGCTCAATTTCTAGTTTCATAGCAAAGGGTCTAAATACTTATGTAAATAAGGTATTTTTTTATTGTATTTTTATACACTTGCCCCAAAATAAAAATAAAACAGTTTTCGCTTTGATATTATGGGGCATTGTGTGTAGATTGATTTTAGAATAAGGCTGTAACGTAACAAAATGTGGAAAAAGTGAAGGGGTCTGAATACTTTCCGAATGCAATGTGTATGTACATATCTATCTCAATTACCTCGTACCTCTGCACATCTACTCAGTACTCGTACCCTTGTGTATACAGTAGCCAAGTTATCGTTACTCATTGTGTATTTATTCCTTGTGTTATTATTTTTCTATTATACATTTTTTTTTCTCTCTGCATTGTTGGGAAGGGCCAGTAAGTAAGTATTTCATTGTTAGCACATAGATTAAGTAAGGGAAAAACACATACGTACATTAACTTTGGAAATAATAGACGACGCAGCTGGGCGAGGAGGACCCGAGTTCATTTTTGTACAGAACGGGGGCATTTTTACCACTTATACTCCGGAGTGGGGCAGCGGTCTAAGGCACTGCATCTCAGTGCAAGAGGCGTCACTGCAGTCCCTGGTTTGAATCCAGGCTGCATCACATCCGGCCGTGATTGGGAGTCCCATAGGGCGGCTCACAATTGGCTCAGCATCGTCTGGGGTAGGCCGTCATTGTAAAAAATAATTTGTTCTTTAAAAGGACTTGCCTAGTTAAATAAAGGTAAAAAAAAAAAAAAAACACTGTTGTCAAAGAAAACAATACTAAAGCACACATTTACTGATAGAAATATAAGCAAAATTGTTATATTCAAATTCATACTTTCTCATCTTTTGGTTGCTAAAGATGCAACCCAGTTGTTTGTTCGATTAGTTCGATATTTATGGACGCGACCCAGTCATTTGTCCTTTATGGGCAATGTTTTTATCCCTTGCTAGCTAGCTAGCCAACTAGCTAATGTTACAGCTACACAGTCACAATCTCTGCAGCCAGAACACAAAAAAAGAAATTCTCAAATTTTGTGCACAAAGTTCTTTACATTCATGTTAGTGAGCATTTCTCCTTTGCCAAGATAATCCACCCACCTGGCATATCAATAAGCTAATTAAACAGCGTTATCATTACACAGACGCACCTTGAGCTGGGGACAAAAGGCCACTCTAAAATGTGCAGTTTCACACAACACAATGCCACAGATGTCTCAAGTTTTGAGGGAGTGTGCAATTGGCATGCTGACTGTAGGAATGTCCACTAGAGCTGTTGCCAAATAATTTAATATTCATTTCTCTACCATAAGCCGCCTCCAACATAGTTTTAGAGAATTTGGCAGTACATCCAACCGGCCTCACAACCGCAGACCACATGTAAGCATGCCAGCCCAGGACCTCCACATCCGGATTCTATCACGTTTCAGGTATGACTCAAATGCAGACAGTGTCGAAGAAACAAATGCGTATTTCTTATACAGGGGCAGGCAAACGACAGAAACAGGAGCAAGAAACAGACAGGCGCAGGGGAACAAACACTGGTAGGTTTCACAAACAAAACAAACTGGCAACAGACAAACAGAACACAAGTCTAAATACACAGGGGATAATGGGGAAGATGAGCGACACCTGGAAGGGGGTGGAGACAAGCACAAAGACGGGTGAAACAGATCAGGGTGTGACAGCTACTTCACCTGCGGGATCGTCTGAGACCAGCTACCCGGACAGTTGATGAAACTGAGGAGTATTTATGTCTGTAATAAAGCCCTTTGGTGGTGAAAAACTAATTCTGATTGGCTGGGACTGGCTCCCCCAGTGGGTGGGCCTATGCCCTCCCAGGCCCACCGATGGTTGCACCCCTGCCCAGTCATGTGAAATCCATAGATTAGGGCATAATTCATTTATTTCAAATTACTGATTTCCTTATATGAACTGTAACTTAGTAAAATCATTGTAATTGTTCCATGTTGTGTTTATACTTTTGTTTAGTATAGTTTGTTGCTAGCAAACTTGCCAATATGATAACCAAATTAAAAAATACCAGTTGCTGAAAACCGCTGGTCAAACTAGAAACATGGGTGGATTTGAGAGCATAGCACCATTTGCATCATGACTGCAACAGTAGGGACCAGAGAAATGTATTTTCATCACTAGGTCATCAGATGCTCCCAAAAAATGTTTCTGAAAAGACAAATACACTACATGACCAAAAGTATGTGGACACCTGCTTGTCGAACATCATGGCCATTAATATGGAGTTGGTTCCCCCTTTGTTGCTATAACAGCCTTCACTCTTCTGGTAAGCCGTTCCACTAGATGTTGAAACACTTATTTCCATTCAGCCCCAAGAACATTAGTGAGGTCGGGCACTGATTTTGGGTGATTTGGCCTGACTCGCAGTCGACGTTCCAATTCATCCCCAAAGTGAATGGACCTCGCTTTGTGCACTGGGACATTGTCATGCTAAAACAGGAAAGGGCCTTTCCCAAACTGTTGCCACAATGTTGGAAACACAGAATCGTCTAGAATTTCTTTGGATGCTGTAACATTAAGATTTCCCTAAGGGGTCTTGCCCATACTATGAAAAACAGCCCCAGACCATTATTTCCCCTCCACCAAACTTTACAGTTGGCATTATGCATTCAGGCAAGCAGTGTTCTTCTGGATTTGACAAACCCAGATTCTTCCGTGAGTGATTCGTCACTCCATAGAGCGCATTTCGACTGCTCCAGAGTACAATGACGGTGAGCTGTACACCACTCCAATCGATGCTTGGCATTACACATGGTGATCTGAGGCTTGTGTGCGGCTGCTCGGCCATGGAAACCCATTTCATGAAGCTCCCGACAAATTATTATTGTGCTGACGTTGCTTCTAGAGGTAGTTTGGAACTCAGTAGGACAGACAATTTTTATTTTATTCTTATTTTTTTCACCTTTATTTAACCAGGTAGGCCAGTTGAGAACAAGTTACCATTTACAACTGTGACCTGGCCAAGATAAAGCAAAGCAGTGCAATAAAAACAACACAGAGTTACACATAAACAAACGTACAGTCAATAACACAATAGAAAATAAAGATTTTTCTACTTACGTACAGTGTGTGCGAATGTAGAAGAGTAGGGAGATAGGCAATAAATAGGCCATAGAGGCGAAATAATTACAATTTAGCATTAATACTGGAGTGATTGATGTGCAGATGATGATGTACAAGTAGAGATACTGGGGTGCAAAAGAGCAAGAGGGTAAGTAATAATATGGGGATGAGGTAGTTGGGTGTGCTATTTACAGATTGGTTGTGTACAGGTACAGTGATCGGTAAGCTGCTCTGATAGCTGATGCTTAAAGTTAGAGAGGGAGATACAAGACTTAGCTTCAGAGATTTTTGCAATTCATTCCAGTCATTGGCAGCAGAGAACTAGAAGGAAAGGCTGCCAAAGTAAATGTTGGCTTTGGGGATGACCAGTGCAATATACCTGCTGGAACTCATGCTACGGGTGGGTGTTGCTATGGTGACCAGTGAGCTGAGATAAGGCAGGGCTTTACCTAGCAAAGACTTATAGGTGACCTGGAGCCAGTGGGTTTGGCGACGGATATGTAGCGAGGGCCAGCCAACGAGAGCATACAGGTCGCAGTGGTGGGTAGTATATGGGGCTTTGGTGAAAAAACAGATGGCACTGTGATATACTACATCCAGTTTGCTGAGTAGAGTGTTGAGGGCTATTTTGTAAGTGACATCGCCGAAGTCAAGGATTGGTAGGATGGTCAGTTTGACGAGGGTATGTTTGGCAGCATGAGTGAAGGAGGCGTTGTTGCGAAATAGGAAGACGATTCTAGATTTAATTTTGGATTGGAGATGTTTAATGTGAGTCTGGAAGGAGAGTTTACAGTCTAACCAGACACCTAGGTATTTGTAGTTGTTCACATATTCTAGGTCAGAACCGTTCAGAGTAGTGATGCTAGTCGGGCGGGAGGGTGCATGCAGCAATCGGTTGAAGAGCATGCACTTAGTTTTACTAGCATTTAAAAGCAGTTGGAGGCAACGGAAGGAGTGTTGTATGGCATTGAGCTCATTTCGAGGTTTGTTAGCTCAGTGTCCAAAGAAGGGCCAGATGTATACAGAATGGTGTCGTCTGCATAGAGGTGGATTAGAGAATCACCAGCAGCAAGTGCGATATCATTGATATATACAGAGAAGAGTCGGCCCGAGAATTGAACCCTGTGGCACCTCCATAGAGACTGCCAGAGGTCCGGACAACAGGTCCTCCCATTTGACACACTGAACTCTATCTGAGAAGTAGTTGGTGAACCAGGCGAGGCAGTCATTTGAGAAGCCAAGGCTATTGAGTCTGCCGATAAGAATGCGATGATTGACAGACTCAAAAGCCTTGGCCAGGTCAGTGAAGATGGCTGCACAGTACTGTCTTTTATTGATGTTGGTTATGATATTGTTTAGGACCTTGAGCGTGGCTGAGGTGCACCCATGACCAGCTCGGAAACCAGATTGCACAGTGGAGAAGGTATGGTGGGATTCGAAATGGTGGGTGATCTGTTTGTTAACTCGGCTTTCGAAGATTTTAGAAAGGCTGGGCAGGATGGATATAAGTGGATATAGGTCTAAGATTGTCTAGCCCAGTTGATTTGTAGGGATCCAGATTTTGCAGCTCTTTCAGAACATCAGCTATCTGGATTTGGGTGAAGGAGAAGCGGGGTAGGGGGGGGGAGTTTGGGCAAGTTGCTGCAGGGGGTGCTGAGATGTTGGCAGGGTAGGGGTAGCCAGGTGGAAAGGATGGCCAGCCGTAGAAAAATGCTTATTGAAATGATTGATCATCGTGGATTTGTCGGTGGTGAAAGTGTTTCCTATCCTAAGTGCAGTGGGCAGCTAGGAGGGGGTGCTCTTATTCTCCATGGACTTTACAGTGTCTCAAAACTTTTTGGAATTAGTGCAACAGGAAGCAAATTTCTGTTTGAAAAAGCTTGGCTTAGCTTTCCTAACTGACTGAATATATTGTTTCCTGACTTCCCTGAAAAGTTGAATATCGCGGGGGCTATTCGATGTTAATGCAGAACGCCACAGAATGTTTTTGTGCTGGTGAAGGGCAGTCAAGTCTGGGGTGAACCAAGTTCTACATTTTTTGAACGGGGCATGCTTATTTAAGATGGAGAGGAAAGCACTTTTGAAGAGCAACCAGGCAACCAGCGTTTTAGGGAGCGTTTGACAGTGATGAGTGGTGGTCATTTGACCGCGGACCCATTACGCATGCAGGCAATGAGGGAGTGATCGCTGAGATCCTGGTTGAAGACAGCAGAGGTGTATTTAGAGGGCAAGTTGGTCAAGATGACATCTAAGAGGGTGCCCATAGCTACGGATTTAGGGTTGTACCTGGTAGGTTCCTTGATAATTTGTGTGAGATTGAGGGCATCTAGCTTAGATTGTAGGACGGCCGGGATGTTAAGCATGTTCCAGTTTAGGTCACCTAACAGTACAAACTCTGAAGATATATAGCGGGCAATCAATTCACATATGGTGTCCGCGGCACAGCTGGGGGCTGAAGGGGGTCTATAACAAGCGGCAATAGTGAGAGACTTATTTCTGGAGAGGTTAATTTTAAAAATTAGAAGCTCAAATTGTTTGGGCACAGACCTGGATAGTATGTCAGAACTCTGCAGGCTATCTCTGCAGTAGATTGCAACTACTCCCCCTTTGGCAGTTCTATCTTGTCGGAAAATGTTATAGTTAGGGTGGAAATGTCAGGATTTTTTGTGGACTTCCTAAGCCAGGATTCAGACACGGCTAGGACATCCGGGTTGGCGGAGTGCTAAAGCAGTGAATAAAACAAACTTAGGGAGGAGGCTTCTAATGTTAACATGCATGAAACCAATGCATTTACGGTTGCAGATGTCAATAAATGAGAGCGCCTGGGGAATGGGAGTGATGCTGGGAGCTGCAAGGCCTGCCTTAACCTCTACATCACCAGAGGAACAGAAGAGGAGTAGGATAAGAGTACGGCTAAAGCCTAAAAGAACTGGTCATCTAGTGCATTCGGAACAGAGAGTAAAAGGAGCAGATTTTTGGGCGCAGAAAAATAAATTCAAGGCATAATGTACAGACAAGGGTATGGTAGGATGTGAGTACAGTGGAGGTAAGCCTAGGCATTGAGTGACGATGAGAGAGGTTTTGTCTCTAGAGGCACCATTTAAACCAGGTGAGGTCACCACATGTGTGGGGGGTGGAATAAAAGGGCTAAGGCATATTGAGCAGGACTGGAGGCGCTAAAGTGAAAGAAGACAAAAATCACTAACCAAAACAGCAATAGACAAGGCATTTTGACATTAGGGAGAGGCATGTGATCATAGTGTTCAGTGAGTAGCTAGGCAAGCTGGAGGAACGGCGATTCAGATAGCTAGCGGGGCCTTGAAGCCCAGGAATTGTCTGATGGATCTCTTCGGCTAGCCGGGAGATGGGCCTAGCTCCAGGCTAACTGGTGCTTGCTTCTGGACAGAGACATTGGCCAGGAGTAGCCACTCAGATAGCAGCTAGCTAGTTTCGATGATCCGGAGTAAAGGTTCCGAGCTTGCGGTAGGAATCCGGAGATGTGGTAGAGGAAAAAGCTACTACTACTAGCTAGTAGCTAATTAGCTGAAGGGGGTTCCGATTCTGAAGTATAAAAAAATAGCAGATCCCTACCACATTGGGTGAGGCGGGTTGCAGGAGAGTGTGTTCAGTCCGTAGATGGAAATTGAGATTAAAAATATAAAAAATATATACAAAATAATACAAAGAAAAACAATATATTCACGGGAAGGGACAAGACAAACAAAACATCATCTGACTGCTACGCCATCTTGTAAATCTACATTTTATGCGCTACACCAGCCTTTCTTAAAGTATGGGTCGTGACCCAAAGTGGGTCGCAGACCTGTTAATGGTGGATCACAACTTGTTAGAGTAGAGATTAACCTCTCTGTGCACCGAACCCGTTAGCGGGATTAAATTTGACAACATAGGTGATTGCTACATAAATAGGCATATTAAACATTCATGAAAATACAAGTGTCTCACATGGTTCGAAAGCCTAGAATCTTGCTAATCCAACTGCGTTGTCAGATTTAAAAAATGATTTATTGCGAAAGAATACGCTGCGATTATCTGAGCACAGACCCCCATATCAAACTACTTATTCAGCCAGCACTTGCGTAACGAAATCACAGATTGCATTGAAATAAATCGTTTACCTTTGAAGATCTTACTCTGGTTGCAATCCCAAGGCTCATTGTTACACAATGAATGGTCTTTTGTTCGGTTAAATCCATTTTTTTATAGCCTAACACAAAACATTTTGTGAACGCTTATCTCATTGAATTTCGTGTCATTCAATTTTCGACGTAATTTTGTGCACTATTGGTGTTTAGAATAAGTTATTTTCACAGTTGTTGGCTAAGCATTGTGTTGTTTATTTATATATTAGGCTTAAGCTGCGTCAGTAATTACATTCCTCTATATGTTTCAGTTTCACACCGGTTCATCAATTAAACACTGGAGGTTTTTGGAAGCGTATCCCTGACTCTGGTTCGGTATTTCTTTTTTAATGGAGTTTGTCTGGCTGTCAAATTATGGTTACACACACCATGAGGACAGTATAGTGAAAAAGCAAGTGACCAGCTGGCACAACTACTACTGCAAGGGATCCACACACACAGCGGACCCTGCAACATGGTGGAGGCCAGAGTGGACGACCTCGCTTCTGTGACCAGTTCAACCAGCACCCGTACGTACATCCAAGTTATTAGCTGGTGCAGCAGCAGCCAGAGCTGGCGCCAGAGCAGAAGCAGCGTGAACATGAGCATCCTTCAGAGAGAGAGAGAGAGAGAGAGAGAGAGAGAGAGAGAGAGAGAGAGAGAGAGAGAGAGAGAGAGAGAGAGAGAGAGAGAGAGAGAGAGAGAGAGAGAGAGAGAGAGAGACGGAAAAGAGCGAGGCAAACATGGATATTAAATGAGTTAGACTAGATGGAGACGCTAGAAGCACTGAAACTTAAAAAACAAGCATCTGCAGCAATGGTTGAGGCTGAAATACTTGAAGCAGCTGCAGAACTTGAAGTTGAGGTATTCAGCAACAGAACTTGAAGTTGAGGCATTCAGCAACAAAATTAGCAGACCACTATCATGAAAAGATGTAGCTGAATGCACAGGTGAATATGTCAGGGAGTAAGCTGAGCTACACAACCATTTCCTACCAGACCTAGGACCAGCACATGATGACATCAGGTCACCCTCGCCTAACCACTCCGACAACACCCTAGCTACATGGGCGATCGCACGTGACTACAACCGCAGATTCACCCTGATAAGCAAAGAAAGGGAAATTCCATAGTGCGGCACTGTCCAAGCCTAACTCATTGCTCCCCAATCAGACAGGAATGTACACTGCTAAAGCCCCACATCGTAAGGGAGAACTTCAGTCAGATAGCATTGCTCACGACCATCCATTTGACACCCTAGCTCGGCCTTACTGCCCCCAACACAACCCAGCTCCTGCAGACCAGACCCAACCTAAAATGGTAGACTTTGCCAAGTACCTAGCACGTCGTAAGCTAGTGAACACAGGACTCACACAGTTTGACGACTGGCTTGAGAGCTTTAGGGCATGGCATTGATCATTCATTGGTGCTATACAAGGACTCGACCTCTCTCAGAGGGAAGAGCTGGAGTCAGCGCAACACGTAAAAAGGATCCGTCCAGTCCATGTCAATAACCCCAATGCAGCACTAAAGTCAGCCTGGGACAGACTGAACCGGTGCTATGGGTCATCAAGTCATTGAGAGCTCACTCTTCAAAAGATTAGACACCTTTCCCAGAATCTCCAGCAAAGATTATTACAAACTAGGAGAACTTGGAGATCTTCTGACAGAAGTACAGGCTGCAAATAAGACGGATCCCTACCTGGTCTGGCCAACCTGGACACCCCCCACAGCGTCATATTTCCTGGGATCTTCAGGAAATAATGTATGCAGACCAACACAAGGATGTCTTCCCCCATTCTTACTTTACAGGGTACATCTCCCGCGAAGCCAGATCTAGGAATGACCCAAGATTCCTAATCTCTAGCCGCAGCAGTGGCCCCATGAGAAGTGAGAATATTACCACGAGAAACTCAAGCACGAGAACCCCCAAAGTGGATCAAAGTGCCCAGATTCTGTTGCTGGGGAGAGACATTGTTATAGTGTATAAAGTGAGAAAACAACACAATGCCCCCTTTGTTCAGAGATTCGATTTGGGCTGGGTACTATTGGGCGAAATATGCCTGGAAACTCACAAGCTGAGCGTGAGAAGCTTCAAAATCAACATATTGGAGAACAGACGGCCATGTTTCCTCACTCCGTACCAGAGCTACTTTCGCTCCAGAGAAGAAGTGAGCTATGGCGGGGAGCAGCAGGATGGTTTCTCCCATACAAACACACAGTGTTTGACAGGACAGAGAACGACAATAAGACCGCTCTATCCATCAGACAATCTTTTTTTAAAGACTATGGACAAAGAGTTTTACAAAGACAACACAGCTGGGTAGCTCCTCTTCCCTTCAGAACACCCAGACCTCCTCTTTCGAACAACCGCAAACAATTGTTCACTCTGGAAGCCTGACATGAAAGAGCAATTTGTCACCTTCATGGAGAAGATATTTGAAAACAACCATGCTAAGCCAGCTCCCCCACTGAAATACGGAGAGGTGTGTTGGTATCTGCTGACCTTCGGGGTCTACCATCCACAAAGGTCAAGCCAGATCAGGGTGTTTTTTGACCCCAACGCACAGCAGTACGATCTCTCCCTTTACAACGTGCTGCTCACAGGTCCAGACCTAAACAAAAGCCTCCTTGGAGTTCTCATCCGTTTCAGGAAATAACCTGTAGCAATAACAGCAGACATTTCATTGTTTCATTGTGAGAAAAGATCACAGAAACTAACCAAGATTCCTCTGGTACCGAGTCAACATTTTCACAAAAGACATAATCGAGTACAGGATAAAGGTCCACGTCTTTGGCAACAGCCCATCTCCTGCCGTCGGCAAATACGGGCTCAGGCGAGTTGCACAAGAAGATGAGCAGGACCATGGGGCAGACACCCGACAGTTTGCGGAGAGTCACTTCTGCGTAGATGATGGGCTCAAGTCTCTGCCCACAGACAGAGGCCATCGACCTGCTACGGAAAACAAACATCGCTAGCAGAGTCACACCTACGACTGCACATGATCGTATCGGACGTGAAACCAGGCCAATGCAACACAGTCTTGGATTATGCTGGGAAATAACAAAGGACACATTTTCCTTCAGAGTATCAGTCAGTGAAAAACCATTCACGCTTTGTGGAAGTCCTGTCAACAGTCAATAGCCGTCTCGGCCTGGTAGATCCGATAACCACCAGACAGAGCCATACTGCGGGAACTCTCCTCAGACACTTGCGATTGGGATTCACCATTCCCCAAAAGGAAAGCTGAAAGAATGGGAAGCATGGAGGAATTCACTACAGCTTCTGTAGCTGCTTCTTATATCATGCACCTTTACCACAAACTCCCTCTCGAAGGCAAAACGTACAGAGCTATATGTGTTTTCAGACGCTTCTAACAAAGCTATCGCCGCAGTAGCTTGCCTCAGAGCCACGGACAAAGATGTGGGCTTCAGTCTAGGGAAGCCAAGTTAACCCCTCAGTCTGAGCCTACTATACCCTGGCTCAAACTATGTGGAGCAGTGTTGGCAGCAATGTTCCCCAATTTTTATTTTTGCCACTGAGCAAATTTCAGGTCTGAGTGCAAATTTGAACATTGTGAAACTTCTGTGCAACTTCCAGCGCGCGTTTACTGTGAACACTGAGGCTGTACCTGTTTTAAGTTACATTTTTGACAGTGGCCAAGTAGGCTACTTTGGCTATTTGATTATAATGTAGGCCTACCATAAAAACAATGGATAAAAAGCATCCCGTAACATTTTAACATGGAAACGGCTGTTTTATCATTCACACTACAGTAGCAGCCAATGTGTGGTGTTCAATGTAGGACTATATTCCATGAGACTTAAAAAAACATGCAGGGCTTGACATTAAAACCTCTACAGGATCAGTGTCCCCCCGCAGGATGGTTGCGCTAACGTAGGCTAATGTGATAAGCATGAGGTTGTGAGTAACACAAATTGGGTAGAAAGCTTAAATTCTTGTTAATCTAACTACACTGTCCAATTTACAGTAGCTATTACAGTGAAAGAATACCCATGCTATTGTTTGAGAAGAGTGCACAGTTATGAAAATGTATCAATAAACCAATTAGACACATTTGGGCAGACTTGATACAAGTCTTGGATTAGTCTAAAACGTTGTACACACACTGCTGCCATCTAGTGACCAAAATCAAAATTGCACTTAACCTGGAATAATACATTGTGACCTTTCTCTTGCATTTCAAAGATGAAAAGAACAAAAATGCATGTTTTTTCTTTGTATTATCTTTTACCAGATTTAATTTCTTATATTCTCCTACATTATTTTCATATTTCCACAAACTTCAAAGTGTTTCCTTTCAAATGGTATCAAAAATATGCATATCCTTGCTTCAGGTCCTGAGCTACAGGCAGTTAGATTTGGGTATGTCATTTTAGGCAAAAATGTGAAAAAAACTTGTCCTTCAGACAAGGAGATGACTGAAAATGTTGTGGTGTTTTGACGCAAGAAACCCCTTTACAAAATAGAATGCATTATTGTTCCCATACCATTATTACAGAGTCCAAGAAATGATGCTTCCCTCTGCCTATTTGCTTCTAGGGTTGCAAAGGGTCGGAAACTTTCCGGAAAATTTCTGGACATTTTCCATAGGAAGGTAAGCCCTGGAATTTGGGGAATTTTGCTTAAATTCATCCAAACATTTGCTTATAACAGTGAATGTTTTTGTGGGATACACATAAGGCAATACTAGGTATTGTGCAACCCTCTCTGAGATGCTATTGAGCCCACACTACACTGTCTGAGCCAAGGACTACATGCTTTCTGGTAATTTTTGATTCCAAAACTGGGTGGGGGGAATATATTGTATATGACATACGTGATCATACATTTCTTTTGTTAACTAGTAAATAGTAGCCGACAGCAAAGTGTGTTTAAATGATTTGTAACTTAACAATTTCTGCTGGTTAGTGTTTGCTACCATGTGGGTTTTAGCTTGCTTGAGCCTGCTAACTGAGGAGTGTTAATTCACCTGTGTCACGCCCTGGCCATAGAGAGGCTTTTTATTCTCTATTTTGGTTAGGCCAGGGTGTGACTAGGGTGGGCATTCTATGTCCTTTTTTCTATGTTTTGTATTTCTATGTCTTGGCCTGGTATGGTTCTCAATCAGGGACAGCTGTCTATCGAGTGAGAACCGTACTTACTTTCCCCCCACCTGTTTTGTGGGAAGTTAACTTTGACTTTTTTTCAGGGCACATAGCCCAAAGGTTCACGGTTTGGTTTCAACTAGCTTACCTGGTTAAATAAAGGTGAAATAAAAAAAGATTTAAAAAACCTGCTACGGTGAGTAAAATGATCAGAATGAGGTGTTCTCTCATTTGTGTCTGGAAGTAGCTAGAAACTAGCCAACTTCAGCCAGTTAGCTTGGGTGCTTGACTGCCATTGTGAGGAATGCTGAGATCAACCATGCTCCTCGGCCAGAGCGTCCAGTGTCAATAGTGCAATGTGTGCTCGGCGAGCGAAGCGCATTGAATTTCCGAACGACCCAGAGTGCACTGACACACTGGAGGCAATTTATAAACACACCCCTTAGTTGTCAATCAAATGTATTTGGCATCAATCAAATAGGAGGGCAGGAAAGTTCCCATTCAGTTGTCAAAACGTTGTTTGGAACAAGCATGCATTGGCAGGCAAGCTGCAGGACGAGCAGGCCACAACATTCCCCATCGTTTAACAGTGCAATTTTGACGGCCAACTAGCTGAACAAGTTTGAGAGGGTTTATCTAACGTTCCCTCATTAGATTTTAGCTCATCTGCCTAGCATTAGTTGTTGATGTGCATAACCGAGGGAGAGAGAGCCTACCTTTTCATGGTTGGTTGACTCTGGTCCTTGACAAGAGATGTTTTTATTCAAAACTAGCCAGTTACAGAATATTGTGTTGTAGTGCAGTTGAGTGACTGCACCGGGAATTCAAATCACAGTTGAAGGTTGAAACTAAGTTGCAAGCTACTTTCGTAGCAATGTGTTGTATAGTGACTGTCTTATGAAACACATTCTGGACACTGGCTGTTGCTATCTTGCCATAACTGATTTGACAGATAAATATCAGATAGATAGGATAGCCAGCTGCAGTTATCACCAAGCTTTGCTAGCTAGCTGCTATCAGCTTGGTTAATGCACAAAGAATTCGCTGACCTTCTTTAGACTGCGAGTCAGTCAGGAGAGAAGTCCTCATCTTCACAATATTGTTCTCTCCATAGCAAAGCTAGCTTAGCTTTGTCCTGAGCTGCCAGAGTCGCCCGTCTGTCCTGAGCTACCAGAGTCCCCCGTCTGTCCTGAATTGCCAGACCGCCAGTCTGTCTTGAGCCGCCAGAGCCGTCAGTCAGCCAGGAGCCGCCAGAGCTTTCAGTCAGCCAGGAGCCGCCAGAGCCGTCCGTCAGCCAGGAGCCGCCAGAGCCATCCGTCAGCCAGCAGCCACCAAAATCGGCCTTCACTCCGGAGCTGCCGGAGTCTCCCGCCTGTCACGTGCTGCCGGAATCTCCCGTCTATTCGGGACCAGTGGCTAGGGTCCCCAGTCCGAGGTCGGCGGCGAGGGTCGCCGCTCTAAAGAGGCCACGGAGGCGGGCTAAGAGGCGGACAAGGACTATGGTGAAGTGAGGTCCACGTAGTTCTGTTATTGTATCTTTGTTTTAGTATGGTCAGGGCGTGAGTTGGGTGGGTTGTCTATGTTCGTTTTTCTATAAGTTGGGATTTCTGTGTTCGGCCTAGTATGGTTCTCAATCAGAGGCAGCTGTCAATCGTTGTCCCTGATTGAGAATCATACTTAGGTAGCCTGGTTTCACTTTTGAGGTGTGGGTGTTTGTCTTCCGTGTCAGTGTTTGTTACCACACGGTACTGTTTCGTTTATTCACGTTTATTGTTTTGTTCCAGTGTTCTGTTGTTGTGTTTGAATAAACATTATGGACACTTACCACGCTGCGCATTGGTCCTCCGATCCATCTCGCTACTCCTCCTCAGAAGAGGAGGACGAGAACCGTGACAACTTCACTGTTCTCAATACTGCCCTTGTTTGTTTGATTGAATGGCAAAGACACACCAGCATCAACCCCCCCCCAAGACAACTCTTGTTTACCTTACGTCATGGCTGCTAGCATTACTTAACGAACATAGATGGAAAATGAAGCCTAATCAGGAAGTGCTGTCACTCTTTTAATGAATACAACAATCATGTCTCTATCACCAGCAAGTGTAACCGGTGTGAAATGTCTAGCTAATTAGCGGGGTGCGCGCTAATTGCGTTTCAAATCGGTGACGTCACTTGCTCTGAGACCTTGAAGTAGTTGTTTCCCTCGGCCACGGCTTTTTTTGGAGCAATAGGTAACAATGCTTCGTGGGAGGCAGTTGTTGATGTGTGCAGAGGGTCCCTGGTTCGAGGAGAGGGATGGAAGAAAAACTGTTACACATGGGTGGAACTGGTAACTCTAAAATTCACTCAAAAGGCAGCCAGGGGATATATGCAAATAAGGCTCAACACCGTATTTGCAAAAAAATAAGGTGTTGAGTGTGTGTGATTCTTTGGCATCGCTCTGAAGAACCTCATTTGTTTCCCCTCTTCAACCAATATTTTTCAGTGTAGGGAATAGGGCACCATTTTGGACGCACCCTCATGGTTCCACCAGTCAGTGTGCCGTCCGGAGGACTGCCTTTGATTCCACGGAGAGTGTGAGCAACCAACCTCAGTTTAGTCCAGTTGTCTCACCAACACATTAAGGGGTTTTAGCACTGAGGATGTATTTCAAAATGAGCTCTCTGTGT
This sequence comes from Oncorhynchus clarkii lewisi, assembly GCF_045791955.1. NCBI lineage: Eukaryota > Metazoa > Chordata > Actinopteri > Salmoniformes > Salmonidae > Oncorhynchus > Oncorhynchus clarkii. Next base: position 39,700,703 of record NC_092150.1, read on the forward strand.
GACCGTGACTTTTGGGACTATGTGGACTGTGTACTTGTCCACCACAAGATCACGGCAGATGTTGTCTGTTTAGTAGAGGAGGTTACATGGATGGTTAAATTTGAATTAGTCAGTTTGCATGAAAGTGAGAGGCGGTTGGTTGTTTTTCAATTATGAATATCTTACAGAGTGACTACAATGTTCAGTGTTTCAGTGTTTGGACCAACATATAATTCTTCCTTTTTTTGCATATGAATGGGTTTCAAAATGTACTCTTAGCCTACTGCCTGGGCATATCTATGGCTTTTGTTGTTTTGCAAAATCTTTTCAAATAGGATTCTAGTCATTGCCTTCTTCTACCTCACACAATATGACAGTGTCAATGTATAGATCTTTTCCTTCAGATTTTCCAGCAGTTTCACATTACTCAGTGTTCTTCCCTATCTTTGGTAAAGGACAAGTTACACTGTTTTTGTTCTAAAAGGATATCATGATACAATAATTACCTTTCTAATAATTCCTGGTTGTCTTAGATATAAGTTAGCAATTTTGTATATCCATTATTTGTTATATACATATTTTTTAAACATTAGCCCACTGAAGCCTCTAAGCCTGTATGTTATCAAGGCATATGGCCACCAATATGAGGTCTCTGCTCTCTGTGCTTGAAGAGTAATGGTATCTGACGGTCTCACGTTGGATATAGTTCTGCCACTCACTTAGCTAACTCAACATCAGCAGCACTGCAGAATGAGAGCGAAAGGAGAGCAAGAGAATAGAAAGAGATACAGATTAAATACCACTCGCAGCTCTTCATAATTCACCAGGAAGGACAATGATGCTAATTTAGTGTGGATTCCTTTTTAAAGATATTGACATTTGATCATTGGTAGCCTGAGATTGATTTCTTCAGCAGAGCTGCACTCTCTCTCTCTCTAGACATGATCATCGGAATAAGACCTCTGGCTTTATTCAGCGGGAGAGTTACATTGTTACATGAAAATATGTGTTCATGCTTTCAGGCACATATTGAGATATTCAAAACATTAAGAACACCTTCCTAATATTGAGTTGTCACACAATATTTGTTATTCAGTTACAAGATTGTGACTGGTTGAGGTTAGGTGAGGGTTGTGGTTATGCCGACCTACTGTGGGACTCCAGTTAAAGAGCTGGCGGAGGCAGAGATGTAGTTCCGTTTAAGAGTCTTTATAGATTCAGGTAATGGAGATGATACATGGCAGGGAATGATTGACAGTTGTTGACTTGAGACTCGTCTTGAATTGAGACTTTGTAGGCTTTGTATGGAGTATGGCTTATCTAAAAGGAGATGACTGGCAATAAAAGAAAATGACATACGTAATAGGCTGCGATTGGAAATAATCAATGACAAATGCAATAAGCATATACACTGAACCAAAAATATAAAACGCAACAATTTCTAAGATTTTGCTGAGTTACAGTTCATAAGGAAATCAGTCAATTGAAATAAATGCATTAGGCCTTAATCTATGGATTTCACATGACTCGGATACAGATATGCATCTGTTGGTCACAGATGCCTTAAAAAAAGGTAGGGTTGTGGATCAGAAAACCAGTCAGTATCTGGTGTGCCTCATGCACCGTGGCATCTCCTTTGCATAGAGTTGATCAGGCTGTTGATTGAGGAATGCTGTCCCACTCCTCTTCAATGGCTGTGCGAAGTTGTTGCATATCGACAGGAACTGGAGTACGCTGTCATACACAGTGATCCAGAGCATTCCAAACATGCTAAATGTGTGACATGTCTGGTAAGTATGCAGTCCATGGAAGAACTGGGACATTTTCAGCTTTCAGGAATTGTGTACAGATCCTCGCAACATGGGGCCGTGCATTATCATGCTGAAACATGAGGTGATGGCGGCAGATGAATAGCACGACAATGGACCTCAGGATCTCGTCATGGTATCTCTGCGCATTCAAATTTCCATTGATGAAATGCAATTGTGTTTGTCGCATTATTGCCATTATCCTTGTGATCAGGCGACAAGTGGCTAATCTGCCCTTGCCTTCCATTCTGCTAGCTGACGTTCAATCGCTGGAAAATAAATGGGACGAACTGAAAGCACGTATATCCTACCAACGGGACATTTAAAACTGTAATATCTTATATTTCACAGAGTCGTGACTGAACGACGACATTAAGAACATACAGCTGGTGGGTTATACACTATTGGCAGGACAGAACAGCAGCCTCTGGTAAGACACGGGGTGGGGGCCTATGCATATTTGTAAACAATAGCTGGTGCACGATATCTAAGGAAGTCTCAGGATTCTGCACCATCGAGAGCATCCTGACGGGTTGCATCACTGCCTGGTATGGCAACTGCTCGGCCTCTGACTGCAAGGCACTACTACAGAGGGTAGTGCGTAGGGCCCAGTACATCACTGGGGTCAAGCTTCCTGCCATCCAGGACCTCCATTACAGGCGGTGTCAGAGGAAAGCTCTAAGAAATTGCTAAAGACTCCAGCTTGGTTATGCATAAGTAGAGCAGCAGTTGATAAAATAAAGGAGGTGCAGTAGCATGCGGCATGGTAGGCCGAAGCTATAGCAGGCTAATTTATCAATGGCTGCATGGCAAGCAAACAAACAATATAAAGCTAATGAAGGTAGCAACCATAGCCATAAAGCAGGCCTAGTTAGCATAACAAAGGCAATGCACAAACAGTGCTACAATTGTTAACGTGACCATTAACACTACAAGTCCTAAAGAGATCAGATCAATGGACTCAAAATGTCTGTTTGACTGAGCCATTAGTATTTCACAGCCATTAGTGGCCGATATCAACTATAGCCTACAAAAATAATGGTGAGGGAGTTCTCTCCTTATCCTCTTGTATTCACATTTTAATGACGCATCGTGGTTATTTGTGATAGTGATGCTACGTTTGATACCGGAGCTCTGAGGCATCCGTCGAAATCGCTAAGCAGCTGACTTTGAAGCAGTGTGCCGATGCGTGTATCACTTTATAAGAAGTATGTCAATGATGTCCGAAGCTTTGCTTGATCACTTGTTTTTTTTTTTTCCGGCACAATTTGGTGAAAGCGCAGAAGCCTTCAGAAAGGCTTGGTTTCCCATCACTCGTGACAGCAATTTGTCATGTTCAACTTTGTCTGGGTAAAGGACCCGAATTGAAAGGAGGCACCCTCTAACCTGCCCGTATAAATACCTTGCCATTAAGTTATATAGTGCTCTCCGTCCTCACGTGACCATAGAGATGGGTTGAGGGCACACCTGCCACAAATGCCATCCCCTGCATCCACTTCACTGATAGTGGAGGCTGGTGAGGGGAGGATGGCTCATAATAATGGTGGGAATGGAGTGTAATGGCTGGCATGAATAGAATGCTGTCAAATACATGAAAACCATCTATTTGATACCATTCCATCCACTCCATTATTATGAGCCATCCTTCCCTCAGCAGCCTCCACTTTTCACCAAGCAGGGAATTATGTACGGATTAAAAAACAACTGTCACACCCTGATCTGTTTCACCTGTCTTTGCTTGTCTCCACACCCCTCCAGGTGTCGCCCATCTTCCTCATTATCCCCAGTGTATTTATACTTGTGTTCTCTGTTTGTCTGTTGCCAGTTAGTTTTGGTTTGTTAAGCCTACCAGCGTTTTTTCCCGTGCTACTTTCTGTCTCTAGTTCCTGGTTTCTAGCTTTCCCGGTTTTTGATAATTCTGCCTGCCCTGAGCCTACCTGTCATTCTGTACCTTGTCACACCACCCTGGATTACTGCCCTCTGCCTGCCCTGAGCCTGCCTGCCATTCTGTACACTTTGGACTCTGCTCTGGACTACTGACCTCTGCCTGCCCTTGACCTGTCGTTTGCCTGCTCCCCCCTGTTTTTGTAATAAACTTTTGTTACTTCGAAACTGTCTGCATCTGGGTCTTCTCCTGAGCCTTGACACCATCTGTCAGTATCTTTTGGCTTTTCCAGTAGAAATCATCAACAATCATCAGACACCCAATAATATATATCCATATAGTGGCTTGCTCTTCTCAGACAATCATAAATATGCTAGGCATATGAAATTATCCTCTTTGATGATATGAAATTTGACTTGAAGTCCAAAGTATTTATGATTAGAGCAAGCCACTATCTGGGTAGGTGTTATTGGTTGTCTGCCAGTTGGTTTTTAATTCCCTGCTTGGTGACGTGGATGTGGGGGAGGGTATTCGTGGAAGGTATGCCCTCCACCCATCTCTATGGTCACGTAAGGAGGGAGGGCACTCGTGGCAGGTGTGCCCTCTATATAACTCTATAACAAGGTATTTATATTGGTAGGTTCGAGGATATCTAATTTAAATCCAGATCCTTCACCCAGATAGCTGAGTGGTTGAGCATGACAAATAACAACCTGTCTACGTAAATGTGAGTACAAGTGTTTTATCTTATTTGAGAGGATAAGAATAGGACTCGGTCATTGTTTGTGTTTTGTATGGTTGAGATCGGCCACTAATGGCCTAGTCAAACAGCCTCTTTGAGTCTATCGATCTATTCACTTATGTACTTGTAGTGTTAATGGACACGTTAATAATTGTAGAACTTTTTGTGCGTTGCCTTTGTTATAATAACTAGGCCTGCTTTATGGCCATGTTTACTACTACTGTTAGCTTTGTGTTGATTGTTTGCCTGCCATGCTACCATTGCTAAATTGGACTGCTATAGCTTCAGCATACTGTTCTATTGCAACCCCTTTCTGGCCATTAATTGTTAACTGCTATATTTAGGCTTTCCTTTACCCATTTATATGCTTATTGCATTTGCATATTGTCATTGATTATTGCCACTTACAGCCGGGTTAATGCATGTTCATTGCTGTTATTGCCCGTTATTATCTGCACCTTTCTGTGTCTCCTTTCAGAATCTCCATACAAAGCCCACCAAGTCTCAGTTCAAGATGAGCCACATGTCAACTGTCAATCATTCCAGATATCATTACCTGAATCTATAAAGACTCGTAAACTGAACTGCATCGCTGCCTCCGCCTGCTCTTTAATTGGAGTTCCACAGTCGATGGGCATCGCCACAACCCTCACCTAAACCTCAATCAGTTACACAATATTGTTCAGTTACAAGATTGCAACAGGCTGTGAACCAACGTTTTGGTCACTGTTTCCCTGGGCACCCTTATTAGGGGAAGACATGCAGGCAATGCGTATGCTCATGTTCAGGCGAGAGCTTTGTACCTGGAAGGTTTGTGTGTATAAGCTATTGTTGGTGTTGGTTTATTTCTGTGAGCAACCATGCTGTCTTGAAGAAATGTTTGGGGTGTGGTCGATTTGTTCTGAATGGTATGTGTTGAGTTTGACCATCATTGAGTTTATTCATTTGACAATATTTAAGATGCTGATTTAATGTAAAGCCCCTGCGATGTCATTTTGTTTTCAGTTTGTTTGGAGAGGCTTTGCTGGTTTGAGATCCAGGCAGTTTATTAGCAGTGCCCTCCAATAAGTTGACCGTCTTTAAGTAAAGTCATTTTGTATTTCTAAAATACCTCATGTTTATGTAAATGGAGTGGTTTAACTGTTAATTTTCACTGTTTTTGGTCATCTTGTGAACTTGGCCAACTGAATCTCTGTGAATGTATTTCAGAAAGCTGTGTAGTGGAAGGAACAGGCCGTTATTGTAAATAAGAATTTGTTCTTAATAACTGGCTTGCCTTGTTAAATGAAAAGTTGAGATGGGTTTTAATCATTTAATGTACTCTTGTTAATGTATCAAACAAGCAAACCTAATCCCCTGAGCTTTAAACGTTCGTGGTTGTTCTGCCTCTGTACTGTTTCCATCTAACGGGCCTATAACCTATAACCTTTTAGATGTTACAATTGTAATAAAACATTTTATATTTTTGCCAAGGTGTTGTCTAGTCCATTGCATTGCTCAAAACTGTTGACCCAACTCAATAGGTGGCCTGTCACGAACCTTTCTTAGTTTAGGTGTTCCGCTCATTAAACAGTAACTGGCGGTGTTGCTACAATATATTAAAGTAATGTCTGCAAAAACACTGCAGTAAATACAACAGTATATTAGTCATGTAAAAGGAAGATTGTTCAAGCAACACTTCTCCCAGTACTTGATTATGGTGATTATGATCTACATACATGCAGCAGCCTCTGCTTTAAAACCTTTAGATTCAGTTTCCTCACTCAGCACTGTTTTGTCACTGGGGACAATTTTCATACATATCACTGCATTTTGTGTAGTTCTGTTGGCTGGGAGGCTCTGACTACCAGAAGGGTCCAGCATTGGCTACTTTTTGTATATAAAGCGGTTCTTCAGGCTCCCCCAGTACCTTGGCTCACACAACTGAAGATCCAGTTATTTTCAGACCCGCTCTCTGGACTGGATGGTTCTGGAGGTCCAGTCTCCACTGACCTGGGGGAACAATGCTGTTTTTATGTCTCCAGCTCATGGAATAGTCTTCAGGCCACCTTGAAAATAGACTTTCTGGTCCCCATTGAAAAGTTTAGATCGACTATAAGGGAGGTGATATGTAAGAGTTCATTTTTGATCTTGTATTTATTTTATTGATATTATTTATTGTATGTTAATGTTCACAGGGCAAATTAGACCCTGGTCTCAATGGTGACCCACCCTGTATAAATAAAACAATTATGTCAGCAAAAACACTACTGTGAATACTATAGTATACTACAGTCATGCCCTCAAACACACTAGTCATGTCCACAAAAACACTACAGTCAATACTATAGTATACTACAGTCATGCACTCAAACACACTACAGTGAATACTATAGTATGCTACAGTCATGCCCTCAAACACACGACAGTGAATGCTATAGTATACTACAGTCATGTCCTCAAAAACACTAGTCATGTCCACAAAAACACTACAGTGAATACTATAGTATACTACAGTCATGCCCTCAAACACACAACAGTGAATGCTATAGTATACTACAGTCATGCCCTCAAACACACTAGTCATGTCCACAAAAACACTACAGTCAATACTATAGTATACTACAGTCATGTCCTCAAAAACACTACAGTGAATACTATAGTATACTACAGTCATGCCCTCAAACACACTACAGTGAATACTATAGTATACCACAGTCATGTCCTCAAAAACACTACAGTGAATGCTATAGTAAAGTCTTCAAAAATACAGTGAATAATATAGTATAGACATGTATTAATGATACAGTATTTAGACCATAATATACTATAGTATTTTTTCATGTGGGTTAGCTGTAAATGTGTAACATGTTTGATTTCTAAATGCATTGTATCCACATTTGTGGTTGTATTGTGTTTCTCATTAGCCAAATAAAATCAATCGATCAAGGGATACTACAGTGTGGATTATAGTATTCCACAGTATACTACAAAAATCTATAGTAAGTGCTTCACGATCGAGGGGGGACCTCAGAGGAAATACCCAACATGAGCTTCCCAAGGACAGCATGTTCAAATCAAAACAGCATTGACAAAGCTAACAGCTAGCAGTAAAGCTGGGTAAGCAGTCCAATCGAAATAGAAATTCTAATGTAAGCACTACGTGATCGAAGGATAGTACTACAATATTCAATAGTAAACACTACAGTGTGTAGTATAGTATTTGACAGTATACTACAACATTCTATAGTAAGCACTACACGATTGAGTGATACTACAGTGTGTATGTAGTATAGTACTCTCCATATACTACACAATTCGCGCTACATTTTATTTTACGTTTATTTAAGTCAGTTAAGAACAAATTCTTATTTTCAATGACAGCCTAGGAACATTGGGTTAACTGTCTGGTCAGGGGCAGAACGACAGATTTGTACCTTGTTCGCTCGGGGGTTTGAACTTGCAACCTTCCGGTTAGTACTAGTAGTATAGTACTCTCCATATACTACACAATTCGCGCTACATTTTATTTTACGTTTATTTAAGTCAGTTAAGAACAAATTCTTATTTTCAATGACAGCCTAGGAACATTGGGTTAACTGTCTGGTCAGGGGCAGAACGACAGATTTGTACCTTGTTCGCTCGGGGGTTTGAACTTGCAACCTTCCGGTTACTAGTCCAACGCTCAAACCACTAGGCTACCCTGCCGCCCAATCGAGGGATACTGCAATATGTAGTAAAGTATTCTCCAGTATACTACAAAATTCTAAAGTAGGCACTACATGATCGAGGGATACTACAGTGTGGAGTACAGGATTCTACAATATTAGTACTACACATTATCAAGGGATACTGCAGTGTGTCGTATAGTATACTACATTTTACTACAGAATTATATAGTAAATAGTAGGGTATTTTACAGTAAACTGTAGTATTTTTTACGTGGGGCAACATGCAAGTGTATCTCTGATAATGCTAGTTGTTTGTAAGTTAGAAGTACTATGGGTAGTGTTTCCCTGTATACATATCAGAGCTTCAGTTCTGTAATAAACTTCCATTTGCACAACGTTCATTGTGATGTGCCGTCTGTTGGTTACAACCGGTAATAGATACAGTATTAACACACTGACATCACAAAGGATGTCCATAGAATGTCCACCAATGAGGACATCCTCTCATGGAAAACAGTTTTTTTTTTATAGATGAAGGCGTGGTGATTTATGATTATCATACAGTATCTTTGAAAGGTGTTGAAATTGGTTATCAGGTGGCTATTTATCAGGTGGCAAAATGCTAAGGAATTGTGTAAGATTGCAATGAACTCAAACATATGCAGCTGAGCCTATACATATAAAATCTGTACAAATGCGCATATCTTAGGCCAGTCTTTTTGCCCCGGTTGTGTCAAAAGTTTGTTCAGTGCAACCTTGTAAACGATGAAAGTCTGTACATATGTTATTAGTTGCGCTGTTTTCACTGAGTAAGAGACCTCTGGTCAAACGGCAGAATCAAAATCAGAATTTGTCTCGTTTAAACACATGACAAAATCATCAAAGCACGGTGTCAAATTGTCAATTGGCAGCCCCCCCCCCCCCCCCCTCACCCCACCCCTGTAATCTCTTACAACTCAGCAGAGTGAACCTGCTAACCAACTGTGTCCATGTGATGGGACTTGAGAGAGGGAGCCCAGAACAGCAAACTCAATTATCATGTAAGAATTCTGCATGAAAACAATCTATACGAGAAATTAGAGGTATTCCTGTCAGATGACTTGCGTTAGTGGGGTAATCTCATTTGGAACAACTGACCCCCTTTGAATGTTATCAAATGTTTACAAAGTGCTTTATGTGTCTAAATTCAATCAGAAAAATTGTGTGTCCGCCCGGCGTCATGCAGCACCCAGTGTTGTACCCTCGGGTGCCTTGATGTTACTGGGGATCGAATACGAGCCTAAACAATTTGTTTGTGTGACAGACCAGGGTTTGAATCCGGGGACACCTATGTGCCACAAGATTGTTTTAACCCAATGAGCTAAATCCCAGACATTAGTTTGGGGACTTATCATCAAGACGCATTATATACATTATTTTTTGTCATAAGCATTAACTAATAACAATGAGCATAATTACAATATACACTGAGGGCATAAAACATTAAGAACACCTACTCTTTCCATGCCATAGACTGACCAGGTGAATCCAAGTGAATGCTATGATCCCTTATTAATGCTACTTCAATCAGTGTAGATGAAGGGGAAGAGACAGGTTAAAGAAGGATGTTTAAGCCTTGAGACAATTAAGACATGGATTGTGCCATACAGAGGGTGAATGGGCAAGATAAAAGATTTAAGTGCCTTTGAACAAGGTATGGTAGTATGTGCCAGGTGCACCGGTTTGAGGGTGTCAAGAACTGCAACGCTGTTGAGTTTTTCACACTCAACAGTTTCTCGTTCGTATCAAGAATGGCCTACCACCCAAAGGACATCCAGAAAACCTTCACAACTGTGGGAAGGATTGGAGTCAACATGGGCCAGTATCCCTGTGGAACGCCTTTGACACCTTGTAGAGTCAATGCCCCTACGAATTGATGCTGTTCTGAGGGCAAAGGGGGAAGGGGGAAGGGGTTTCTAATGTGTTGTACACTCAGTGTAGACACACATGAAGATGCAAGACCTTTCTCTCATACTTTTCCACGATTCCGCTCCACATATGGCATCTTCCTACTTTTGTGTTCGTGTCTACCTGGTATGAACTTCTGTTGTTTCTTACAATGTCCTACAGTTGCACGTCTATTAGGCCCGTGTTTTGCTGCATCCTCCTGTAAGGGGCCTTCAAACTTTGGGAATCTCACAAAGGCTCCATTCTTCTCTGTGTTGCTTTTCTTTATCACCCAGCCTCAGGGCATGGCAGAGCCCTCAAACCCCTGTATTGTCTGAGAAAAACCACATATTACATTTGCTCGGCATAAGCCATTTCACTTAGCTGTGCTGCTGGAATTCTTAGCTGGGTCATTCATCTATGTACATGGTTTGGATACACATCTGAGACAAAGCAAGCCAGTGAAGGATAACATTGAGGAAGTTACATACATTTCAAGTTTGGTAGCCTATGTCATTCCTCTTCTCTTATTTATGCCTCGGTGTTGTGATGGGGGATGTTGATAGGGATTCTTGAAGAGAGAGAAAGGGAATGTTTGGGACATTTGCTCCGAGCGATATCTGGAGTTCTGCCAGTATCTGTAATGTTTTGAAGCTCATTAGGAATTCGGGGCTTTTCCATCAGGAATGTCAATTGAATGGAGAGGAAACCAAGAGGCTTTTATATCCACTGTAACAATTAACAATGAATAAGAAAACCCATTTTTAAAACTCACCATGAGCCCAGCCATTCACTGATCACACCGTTTTGTCTCTGATATTGATGCTAACTTATTATTCAGAGAAATATTTGAATACAGTGGCCAGATAAATAAAACCAAAGCATGGATTATGTCTTACCTTGTTCTTAGACTGCTTACAGGGTAAGGAAACCAACAAACCATGTAATTTTGGTGAACTGCCCCTTTAATTTTGACCTATTTGCAAAATGACAGCCTAATTCTTTGGGTCCCCACAACAATTCTATAGTAGCTGTTAACTTATTTCCCTTTAATCTATGACCCACAGTTATTGTAAAGAACAAGAAGAGTCCTCGTCCCCGATTTAGCGCATTAGGCGCTATGTAAACATTTGATTTATTTTAAAGAAGGGTCCAGTTGTCTCAAATTGCATTTATTGAAACCATAGTCATCTGACAGGAATTCTTTCGGTTAATCCCCAGGATAGATTGTTGTCCAAGAACAGTTCTTCTGATACAATCTAATTTGGTTATTCCGATGGGAAGATAGCTGAGAGGTGAGTTGTTTTTATTTGTTTTTGCCATAACAAAATATCCTCTGATAATGGCCAACTGTTATGTTTAGATGTAGGCCTAACAAGTCATTGCCTTTTCTCCTGACGTAGGCCTATTAAAGCTAGAGTCCTTAATTGAAACAATAACAAATCGGAAAACCCACCTCTGTTTTGGTAAAAAGCTGAAGGATGGGCCTGGAGAAATGTAACCACTGTCAAATTCATAGAAAGATCTATGGGTGCCAGGACTGACCATCCATGATATCACAATTCTAGTTTTAACCTTGTTTTGAGGCTATACAGTGTTTTTTATATAAAGAAAACAAGCTTATATTTTGTGTTCTGATGGGGTACAACAGTTGAACTTAGCTGAGGCATTTCTAAGTTATATAAGAATATAATACAAGAATAATTTATTTATTTATTTATAAGTGCAAAACTCTATGTAGCAACTAAGGATTCTAACATGAGACCCTTTTAATGTATTTAACCTTCATTGAACTAGGCAAGTCATTTAAGAATGGAGTCTATCAGAGGATACTGCTACAAGGAAATTAATGTGAGTAATCCCAATCAGAAACCCCATTGGAAGTTTACATAGGTTTAGGGGCCAGTTGTGGGCCAATTTTCAATGTTACAGTAAATCTCCAACCATACAACAAGGTCAAGAAACCAGAGAGGCAACAGATATCTAATAGATATCCAATGCAGTCATCAAAAGTAATGATAGCCTCAGTAAATAATGAAGGGGACGCATCTCTTATTCCACGGTTGCATCTCTTATTCCACGGTTGCATCTCAAATGGCACCCTACTCCCTTTATAGTGCACTACTTTGGACCATAACCTAGTAGTGCACTACATAGGGAATAGGGTGGGATTTGGGACGCATCCCAAGAGACAGTCGTACAGTCTCTCTCTAAGCATAATTCTCCGACCCCATCTCGTAGCTCTTGTCTGCCCAGCCTGCGTGTCCTTGGCCTAGCATCTGTTTGGCAGCCACACAGAGTCACACAGAGTCAACCAGAGTCTAAAGTTCACCCTGCCTCCTGAGTGGTTTACTGCGTCTGCTAGGTTGGATTGCTGTCTTTCCGTATGCTTGGTGTCATGGCCTGCTCTACCACTGCACCCCAGGGGTCCTGGCTGCTACTGTACCCCGCCTTTTTCTCTCTCCGTGTGTGTAGCCTGCTCAACCTGCCCAAAACTCGGCCTGTAACACACTCTGTCTGGCTGTAGTGTGTATTTCTTTCTCTTATCCAAACAGCACTTGCGTGTGTTCTGTACTGTAAGGTATGTGTCTAGGGGTGTGCATTCATATCTCTAGTATGTATGCGCATCCATTCGCCATGCTCCAGGGACAGAATCAGACAGGCAGGACAGGCAGGACAGGCAGGACAGGCAGTGTATTCTAGGCTCTTTACTCACCCCCCACGTCAGGAGGATGACAGGCTTCTGGTTTCACGGTAAAATTAGGATGACATCGGTCGAGTCACAAAGGTCACCGCACCACACTCGAACTGTCCCCACTATCCCCGCAATACACACTGCAGCGTGTGGATCTTATTCATAGAGTGTCTTAGATTAGAAGTGCCGTATTGATATCGCTGGATTAATTGCTTTTATTTTACTCCTGCGCCTCTTTCATGCTCTTGCTTGTGCCTGTTGTTTTTTTCCCGTTAACGTTGCGACTGCAGAAATGTTTGTAATGACCGGTCAAACACGCCCCGGTAATGGCTGAAATGGGTTCAATGGGATACATTGGCTTCTCGTTTAATCTATAAAAATGCGAAAGCTTCGTTGGGGAGTTAACGCACCGTCGCCACGTTTACATCACAAGAAAGAGAAGAAAGATATCTTTATTTTGATGTTTTGTACATTTTTTGTGGATTTGAAAAAAGTTATAATTTAATACAGTTCAAATGTTTTCAAATTAAATGTGCTGAAATGAAAGCAACTTCATGAACACTCGGATTATTGTGATATTATGTCTGTGTCACGCCCTGACCTGAGTATTGTTTGTTTTCTTTATATATTTTGGTTAGGTCAGGGTGTGACGAGGGTGGTATGTGCGTTTTTGTCTCATCTAGGGTCTAGGGGTTTTGTAGATTTATGGGGTTGTTTCCATCTAGGTGTTTATGTAGGTCTATGGTTGCCTAGATTGGTTCTCAATTAGAGGCAGGTGTTTATCATGTCTCTGATTGGGAACCATATTTAGGCAGCCATCTTCTTTGGGTATTTGGTGGGTTATTGTCTATGTTATGTTGCACGTTAGGACATTGTTTATATAGCGGTCACGGTCGTCTTATTCGTTTTGTTGTTTTTGTTTAAGTGTTCTTCGTGTTCTTCATTAAATAAAGAAGAATGTATTCTAACCACGCTGCGCTTTGGTCCCCTCCATACGACGATTGTGACAGAATAACCCACCAACCAAGGACCAAGCAGCATGGTAACGGACAGCAGCAATCGCAGGACTTCTGGACTTGGGAGGAGATTCTGGACGGCAAAGGACCCTGTGCCCAGGGGAATATCGCCGTCCCAAAGCAGAGCTGGAGGCAGCGAAAGCAGAGAGGTGCTGGTATGAGGAGGCAGCACGGCGGCGCGACTGGAAGCCCGAGTGGCAGCCCCCAAAATTTCTTGGGTGGAGGGCACACGGGGAGTTTGGCGAAGTCAGGTAGGAGACCTGCGCCAGCTCCCCGTGCTTACCGTGGAGAGCGAGGGCGTTGTACCAAGCAGGCACCGTGTTATGCGGTGGAGCGCAAGGTGTCCCCGGTGCGTGTGCATAGCCCGGTGCGGTACATTCCAGCTCCTCGTATCGGCCGGGCTAGAGTGGGCATTGAGCCAGGTGCCATGAAGCCGGTTCTACGCATCTGGTCTCCAGTGCGTCTCCTCGGGCTGGCATACATGGCACCAGCCTTACGCATGGTGTCCCCGGTTCGCCAGAACAGCCCAGTGTGGGCTATTCCACCTCGCCGCACTGGCCTGGCTACGGGGAGGATTCAACCAAGTAAGGTTGGGCAGGCTCGGTGCTCCAGATCTCCAGTGCGCCTTCTCGGTCCGGTCTATCCGGTGCCATCTCCACGCACCAGCCCTCCGGTGGCAGCCCCCCGCACCGGGCTTCTGTGTGTCGCCAGAGCCCAGTTCTCCCTGTTCCTCCTCCCTGCACTCGCCCTGAGGTGCGTGTCCTCGGCCCAGTACCACCAGTGCCGGCACCACGCACCAGGCCTACAGTGCACCTCGTCTGTCCTGAGCTGCTAGAGTCTCCCGTCTGTCCTGAGCTGCTAGAGTCTCCCGTCTGTCCTGAGCTGCTAGAGTCTCCCGTCTGTCCTGAGCTGCTAGTCTCCCGTCTGTCCTGAGCTGCTAGAGTCTCCCGTCTGTCCTGAGCTGCTAGAGTCTCCCGTCTGTCCTGAGCTGCTAGAGTCTCCCGTCTGTCCTGAGCTGCTAGAGTCTCCCGTCTGTCCTGAGCTGCTAGAGTCTCCCGTCTGTCCTGAGCTGCTAGAGTCTCCCGTCTGTCCTGAGCCGTCAGAGCCGCCAGTCTGTCCTGAGCCGTCAGAGCCGCCAGTCTGTCCTGAGCCGTCAGAGCCGCCAGTCTGTCCTGAGCCGTCAGAGCCGCCAGTCTGTCCAGAGCCGCCAGGAGCTGCCAGAGCCGTCAGCCAGCCAGGAGCTGCCAGAGCCGTCAGCCAGCCAGGAGCTGCCAGAGCCGTCAGCGAGTCCAGAGCTGCCAGAGCCGTCAGTCAGTCCGGAGCTGCCACTCTGTCCAGAGCTGCCCCTCTGTCCGGAGCTGCCCCTCTGTTCGGAGCTGCCCCTCAGTCCAGTGGGGCCTTTAATTAGGATCTTAGACCCTAGGTCGGAGGCGAGGGTCGTCCCTCTGAAGAGGCCCTTGAAGAGGGCAATGACTATGGTAGAGTGGGGTCTAGGTCCCGCACCCGAGCCGCCGCCATGTAAGAGGCCCACCCGGATCCTCCCTTTTTTGCGGCCGGAGTCCGCACCTTTGTGGGGGGGTACTGTCACGCCCTGACCTGAGTATTCTTTGTTTTCTTTATATATATTGGTTAGGTCAGGGTGTGACGAGGGTGGTATGTGTGTTTTTGTCTCATCTAGGGTTTTTGAACTGTCTAGGGTTTTCTGTAGATTTATGGGGTTGTTTCCATCTAGGTGTTTATGTAGGTCTATGGTTGCCTAGATTGGTTCTCAATTAGAGGCAGGTGTTTATCGTTGTCTCTGATTGGGAACCATATTTAGGCAGCCATCTTCTTTGGGTATTTGGTGGGTTATTGTCTATGTTATGTTGCACATTAGCACATTGTTTATATAGCGGTCACGGTCGTCTTATTCGTTTTGTTGTTTTTGTTTAAGTGTTCTTCGTGTTCTTCATTAAATAAAGAAGAATGTATTCTAACCACGCTGTGCTTTGGTCTACTCCATACGACGATCGTGATAGTCTGATCTCACAAACAATGTAAAGTATGTTTAGATAGGTGTAATCTAGAGACAAGCCTGTTGGTTTTTAATCCGAGGGTATCCTGCTTTTGGCACACTTGTTTAATTATGCAAGAGAAAGTGACAACAACAGTAATTAATGAGGCAGTCTAGACAGCGCAGGTGAGTGTGGGTAGGGTCGACAGAGCAAGTTTTTGGTGGTTGCAGCCCTGTATGTTTTATTAATATGTGCAAATACACCCACAGTGTTTATACAGAGGCACACAATGTCCTTTATTTTAACACAACATTTTAAAAGAATACCCGATACAACAAGAAAATGTATATGTAAGTGCATAAATGAAGGTGACATTTTTACAATAAATGTAATACCTGAATTCCCATCAGAATCCCTGAACTATACAAATTCAAAAGTTTGGAGTGTCTTCATCCGTTGTTCAACTGTTGCATTTATTAGAATTGTTTTTAAAACCTTTAAGCAATTTCGATGACTGTTACTGGAGACACTTTATGAATACCAGCCCGGATAGAGATCAAGATGATGCATAATTGATGCTGTTATTTTCTATCGGAAGGCCAATCAGAGCCACCATTACTGCATCAAAACTGTTATGCCAACCAAAAATAACCGGGAACTACAGGACAACAGAACAGAGTACGGCTGAGGTTGAGTTGTGTAGCATTGGAGACTGTTGGCGCTGGCGGTGAGTTTTGGCCTCTCCCTGGTAGAATCATTTGTTACCGATGGTGAAGGTCTCTTGTCTCCCGGGTCCCTGGCAGGACCAAATTAAGAGGTACACTCAGGATGGATGAGTGTAGGGCAAATGAGGGATTGGAGGACAGGCCAGATTTTCCCAGTTTTTTTCTTCTTTCTTTCCACTGATTCTTTAACTGCAGGATGTCAGACAGATGAGCCCAGAGGAAAATAATATTTGTTTTTCTTCAGTGTTTTTTTCTTCATTTTTTTTCTCCTAAGTGTTGTTTTTTCAATTTCCGTTGACATTACACATCAGGAAAGAGAGAAAAAGGCTACTGTTAGTGAAATACTTGGAAATGCCAGTAAACTGTGCATTGAAATCTGTTTATTATATTCAGAATATCCGTAGTATGTAGTGGAGCAGGTTGAGAGCTTCAAGTTCCCTGTTGTACACATCACCAACAAATTTAACATGATCCAAGCACACCAAGACAGTTGTGAAGAGGGCACGACATAACCTATTCCCCCTCAGGAGACTGAATAGATTTGGCATGGGTCCTCAGATCCTCAAAAAATTATACAGCGGCACCATTGAGAGAATCCTGACTGGTTGCATCACTGCCCGGTATGGCAACTGCTCTGTCTCCGACCGCACGGCACTACAGAGGGTAGTGCGTATGGCCCAGTACATCACTGGGGCCAAGCTTCCTGCCTTCCAGGACCTCCATACCAGGCGGTGTCAGAGGAAGGCCCTAAACATTGTCAAAGACTCCAGCCACCCTAGTCATAAACTGTTCTCTCTGCTACCACACAGAAAGCGGTACAAGTCTAGGTCCAAGAGGCTTTTAAACAGCTTCTACCCCCAAGCCATAAGACTCCTGAACATCTAATCAAATGGCTACCCAGACTATTTGCACCGCTGCTACTCTCTGTTATTATCTATGCATAGTCACTTTAATAACTCTACCTGCGTGTACATATTACCTCAATTACCTCAACTAACCGGTGCCCCCGCACATTGACTCTGTACCGGTACCCCCTGTATATAGTCTCCACATTGACTCTCTACCGGTACCCCCTGTATATAGTCTCCACATTGACTCTGTACCGGTACCCCCTGTATATAGTCTCCACATTGACTCTGTACCAGTACCCCCTGTATATAGTCTCCACATTGACTTGGTACCGGTACCCCCTGTATATAGTCTCCACATTGACTCTGTACCGGTACCCCCTGTATATAGTCTCCACATTGACTCTGTACCGGTACCCCCCTGTATATAGTCTCCACATTGACTCTGTACCGGTACCCCCTGTATATAGTCTCCACATTGACTCTGTACCGGTACCCCCTGTATATAGTCTCCACATTGACTTGGTACCGGTTCCCCCTGTATATAGTCTCCACATTGACTCTGTACCGGTACCCCCTGTATATAGTCTCCAAATTGACTTTGTACCGGTACCCCCTGTATATAGTCTCCACATTGACTCTGTACCGGTACCCCCTGTATATTGTCTCCACATTGACTTGGTACCGGTACCCCCTGTATATAGTCTCCACATTGACTCTGTACCGGTACCCCCTGTATATAGTCTCCACATTGACTCTGTACCGGTACCCCCCTGTATATAGTCTCCACATTGACTCTGTACTGGTACCCCCTGTATATAGTCTCCACATTGACTCTGTACCGGTACCCCCTGTATATAGTCTCCACATTGACTCTGTACTGGTACCCCCTGTATATAGTCTCCACATTGACTTGGTACCGGTACCCCCTGTATATAGTCTCCACATTGACTCTGTACCGGTACCACCTGTATATAGTCTCCACATTGACTTGGTACCGGTACCCCCTGTATATAGTCTCCACATTGACTCTGTACCGGTACCCCCTGTATATAGTCTCCACATTGACTTGGTACCGGTTCCCCCTGTATATAGTCTCCACATTGACTCTGTACCGGTACCCCCTGTATATTGTCTCCACATTGACTTGGTACCGGTACCCCCTGTATATAGTCTCCACATTGACTCTGTACCGGTACCCCCTGTATATAGTCTCCACATTGACTTGGTACCGGTTCCCCCTGTATATGGTCTCGCTATTGTTATTTTACTGCCGCTCTTTAATTACTTGTTACTTTTATTTCTTATTCTTATTCCTGCATTGTTGGTTAGGGGCTCATAAGTAAGCATTTCACTGCTGTATTCGGCGCATGTGACTAATACAATTTGATTTGATGTAATTGGATTTGTAAACATCCTTGATTTAGAACTTGGGAAAAACCTGGCTAGGGATCTATCCGACAGCAAGAGAGAGCAACACAATTTGTGAGTGTTTGAGAGAGACAGAGAGGAACAGAGGAAGAGAGAGAGAACAATTAGAGAACATTTATGCAGAGAGACAGATAAGAAGAAGAAAGAACGGTAGTAGGCGTCAGTTGCCACCAACATTGTGACAAGTATGGAACAACGTCCTGCCTGTGTCTACTGGCTGTGATGGAGCTGGATGCCCTGAGGAGCCTATAGGATCGCTAGCTGGGGCCCGAGCAGTGTACAGCCCAGAAAAGTGTTATTACGTACACCCGGGAAGAACTATTGGATGTCAAAGCGATGTCGACTTACCAACATTACGACCAGGAATACGACTTTCCCGAAGCGGATACTTTGTTTGCACCACCACCCAGGGTGGAACCCTGAGGCCGACCAAAACAACGTCGCCGCAAAAGAGCTAGAGGGAGCGGCCTCCTGGTCAGACTTTGGAGGCGTGCATACCACCCACTGCTTCTGAGTATATTACTTGTCAATGTCCAGTCTCTAGATAACAAGGTAGTCGAAATTAGGGCAAGGGTTGCTTTCCAGAGAGACATCAGGGATAGTAACATAGTCTGTTTCGGGATGGCTCTCTCGGGATATGTTGTCGGAGTTGGTACAGCCACCGGGATTCTTTATGCAACGCGCCGACAGAAATAAACATCTCTCTGGGAAGAAGAAGGGTGGATGTGTATGCTTCATGATTAATGACTCATGGTGTAATCATAACAACAAACAGAAAATCCTTTTATTCACCTGACCTAGAATTTCACACAATCAAATGCCGACCATATTTTCTCCCAACAGAATTCTCGTGGGTTATTGTCACAGAATTGTATATCCCCCCTCAAGCCGATACCACGACGGCCCTCAAGGAACTTCACTGGACTATATGCAAACTGGAAACCATATATCCTGAGACTGCATTTGTTGTAGCTGGGAACTTTAACAAAGCAAATTTGAGAACAAGGCTACCCCAAATTCTATCAACATATTGATTGTAGCACTCGTGAGGGCAATACACTGGATCACTGCTACTCTAACTTCCGTGATGCATACGAGGCCCACCCACGCCCTCCCTTCGGCAAAACTGACCATGACTCAGTTTTGCTCCTCCCGTCCTATAGGCAGAAACTCAAACAGGATGTACCTGTGACGAGAACTATTCAACGCTGGTCTGACCAATTGGAATCCACGCTTCAAGATTGTTTTGATCACGCGGACTGGGAAATGTGCCGGGCTTCCTCAGAGAATAATATCGATTTATACACTGATTCGCTGAGTGAGTTTATAAGGAAGTTCATTGGATATGTTGTACCCACTGTGACTATTAACACCTACCCTAACCAGAAACCGTGGATAGATGGCGGCATTTGCGCAAAACTGAAAGCACGAACCACTGCATTTAACCATGGAAAGATGACTGGGAATATGGCAGAATACAAACAGTGTAGTTATTCCCTCCACAAGGCAATCAAACAAGTGAAATGTCGGTATAGGGACTAAGTGGAGTCGCAATTCAACGGCTCAGACACGAGACATATGTGGGAGGATCTACATGCAATCACGGACTACAGGCAATCACGGACTACAAAAAGAAAACCAGCCACGTCACGGACACCGATGTCTTGCTTCCAGACAAACGAAACACCTTCTTTGCCCGCTTTGAGGATAATACAGTGCCATCAATATGGCCCGCTACCAAGAACTGCAGGCCCTCCCTCTCCTTCTCCATAGCCGACGTAAGACATTTAAACGTGTTAACCCTCGCAAGGCTGCCGGCCCAGACGGCATCCCTAGCCGCGTCCTCAGATCATGCACAGACCAGCTAGCTGGTGTGTTTACAGACATATTCAATCTCTCCCTATCCCAGTCTGCTGTCCCCACATGCTTCAAGGTGGCCACCATTGTTCCTGTACCCAAGAAGGCAAAGGTAACTGAACTAAATGACTATCGCCCCGTAGCACTCACTTCTGTCATCATGAAGTCCTTTCAGAGACTAGTCAAGGATCATATCATCTCCACCTTACCTGCCACGCTAAACCCACTTCAATTAGCATACCGCCCCAATAGGTCCACAGATCATGCAAACGCCATCACATTGCTCACTGCCCTATCCCATCTGGACAAGAGGAATACCTACAGTGCCTTGCGAAAGTATTCGGACCCCTTGAACTTTGCGACCTTTTGCCACATTTCAGGCTTCAAACATAAAGATATAAAACTGTATTTTTTTGTGAAGAATCAACAACAAGTGGGACACAATCATGAAGTGGAACGACATTTATTGTATATTTCAAACTTTTTTAACAAATCAAAAACTGAAAAATTGGGCGTGCAAAATTATTCAGCCCCCTTAAGTTAATACTTTGTAGCGCCACCTTTTGCTGCGATTACAGCTGTAAGTCGCTTGGGGTATGTCTCTATCAGTTTTGCACATCGAGAGATGTCCTTGCAAAACAGCTCGAGCTCAGTGAGGTTGGATGGAGAGCATTTGTGAACAGCAGTTTTCAGTTCTTTCCACAGATTCTCGATTGGATTCAGGTCTGGACTTTGACTTGGCCATTCTAACACCTGGATATGTTTATTTTTGAACCATTCCATTGTAGATTTTGCTTTATGTTTTGGATCATTGTCTTGTTGGAAGACAAATCTCCATCCCAGTCTCGGGTCTTTTGCAGACTCCATCAGGTTTTCTTCCAGAATGGTCCTGTATTTGGCTCCATCCATCTTCCCATCAATTTTAACCATCTTCCCTGTCCCTGCTGAAGAAAAGCAGGCCCAAACCATGATGCTGCCACCACCATGTTTGACAGTGGGGATGGTGTGTTCAGTGTGATGAGCTGTGTTGCTTTTACGCCAAACATAACGTTTTGCATTGTTGCCAAAGAAGTTCAATTTTGGTTTCATCTGACCAGAGCACCTTCTTCCACATGTTTGGTGTGTCTCCCAGGTGGCTTGTGGCAAACTTTAAACAACACTTTTTATGGATATCTTTAAGAAATGGCTTTCTTCTTGCCACTCTTCCATAAAGGCCAGATTTGTGCAATATACGACTGATTGTTGTCCTATGGACAGAGTCTCCCACCTCAGCTGTAGATCTCTGCAGTTCATCCAGAGTGATCATGGGCCTCTTGGCTGCATCTCTGATCAGTCTTCTCCTTGTATGAGCTGAAAGTTTAGAGGGACGGCCAGGTCTTGGTAGATTTGCAGTGGTCTGATACTCCTTCCATTTCAATATTATCGCTTGCACAGTGCTCCTTGGGATGTTTAAAGCTTGGGAAATCTTTTTGTATCCAAATCCGGCTTTAAACTTCTTCACAACAGTATCTCGGACCTGCCTGGTGTGTTCCTTGTTCTTCATGATGCTCTCTGCGCTTTTAACGGACCTCTGAGACTATCACAGTGCAGGTGCATTTATACGGAGACTTGATTACACACAGGTGGATTGTATTTATCATCATTAGTCATATAGGTCAACATTGGATCATTCAGAGATCCTCACTGAACTTCTGGAGAGAGTTTGCTGCACTGAAAGTAAAGGGGCTGAATAATTTTGCACGCCCAATGTTTCAGTTTTTGATTTGTTAAAAAAGTTTGAAATATCCAATAAATGTCGTTCCACTTCATGATTGTGTCCCACTTGTTGTTGATTCTTCACAAAAAAATACAGTTTTATATCTTTATGTTTGAAGCCTGAAATGTGCAAAAGGTCGCAAAGTTCAAGGGGGCCGAATACTTTCGCAAGGCACTGTATGTAAGAATGCTGTTCATTGACTACAGCTCAGCATTCAACACCATAGTACCCTCCAAGCTCATCATTAAGTTTGTGACCCGGGGTTGAGCAATTGGGTCCTGGACTTCCTAACGGTCCGACCCCAGGTGGTGAAGGTAGGAAACAACATCTCCACTTCGTTGATCCTCAACACTGGGGCCCCACAAGGGTGCGTGCTCAGCCCCCTCCTGTACTTCCTGTTCACCCATGACTCTGTGGCCATGCACGTCTCCAACGCAATCATCAAGTTTGCAGACGACACACCAGTAGAGGGCTTGATTACCAACAACGACGAGACAGCCTACAGGGAGGAGGTGAGGACACTCAGAGTGTGGTGTCAGGAAAACAACCTCTCGCTCAATGTCACAAAACAAAGGAGATGATCGTGGACTTCAGGAAACAGCAGAGGGAGCATCCCCCTATCCACATCGATGGGACAGCAGTGTAGGTGGTGAAAAGTTTTAAGTTCCTCTGCGTATACATCACGGACAAACTGGAATGGTCAACCCACACAGACAGTGTGGTGAAGAAGGCGCAACACACAGACAGTGTGGTGAAGAAGGCGCAACACACAGACAGTGTGGTGAAGAAGGCGCAACACACAGACAGTGTGGTGAAGAAGGCACAACAGAAATTTGGCTTGTCACCAAAACCCTCACAAACTTTTACAGATGCACAATTGAGAGCATCCTGTTGGACTGTATCACGCCTGGTATGGCAACTGCACCGCCCCACAAAAGTCTCTCCAGAGGGTGGTGCGGTCTGCCCAAAGCATCACTGGGGGCAAACTTCCTGCCCTCCAGGACACCTACAGCACCCGATGTCACAGGAAGGCCAAAAAGATCATCAAGGACAACAACCACCCGAGCCACTGCCTGTTCAACCCGCTACCATCCAGAAGACGAGGTTAGTACAGGTACATCAAAGCTGGGACCGAGAGACTGAAAAACATATTCTATCTCAAGGCCATCAGACTGTTAAACAGCCATCACTAACACAGAGAGGCTGCTGCCTACAGTACATGCAGACTTGACATCATTGGCCACTTTAGTAAATGGATCACTTGTCACTTTAATAATGGCACTTTAATAATGTTTACCTATCTTGCATTACTCATCTCATATGTACATACTGTATATTTATACCATCTATTGCATCTTGCCTATGCCGCTCAGTCATCGCTCATCATATATTTATATGTACAGTATATTTTCTTATTCCATCCCTTTACTTAGATCTGTGTGATTTAGGTAGTTCACATTGATCTGCCAAATTTGTTACTTGATTTCAGACAAATTTAGTAGAATAGGTTGAACAAACCAAAGCATAATTTTCAATCATTCCAATCAGTAAATGCACTTCAGATGAACAAAGAGCACCATCACACTTTTTTACAGATTATACAAGATCACCACAGGCTGATAGAGAGAAAGAGAGAGAAATGAAGACACCATGTCTCAGAGAGCGCTAAATATGACCAATCCACTTTCAATTTGATAATTAATCAGCTGTGAAATGAAATGTAAGTGTGCAAATAGACTCTACATTTAAATATCCAGATCAGGCTACTCCATAAACCTATACAATGCAGAATGCATTTTCTATTGAATAGAGATTCCAGACTGATTTTTTTTCTCTAGATTTTGTCCTCCAGAGAGCTTTACAACAGCAATCATCTAGTTTCCAGTAAAGCTGTGTTTTGGTCAGAAAAGTGTCCTGTTTTGCTTCGATGACTGTATTTGTGTTGTTGTTCCCAGAAGTCTCAGTAACAGTGGTCAGAAGTCTCGTGTGACAGAAGTGTTGTTTGCGGTGAGAGATGACTGACTCACAGACATAAGATGTCATGCTATAGAATTATAGCAGTGAGTGACTGACTTCCCTACATACAATGCGGAGAGGGCGTTGGGGGGCTGTGTGTCATCCACCACACTTGTAGGTCTTATTAGCCTGTGTGAGAGTGCGGATTTCCTCGCATGGCAAACCCTTATTTTACATTTTACACCCCTTCACCCCCCATCATCCTCATCACTACCACCCTCTCCCCAAGATCTCCATCAGATAATAGCCAATTAAATGACTTTGGTCGGAGCCAAAATGACACTTAAAGGAGTCTCTGCATGCGTTGTATCAGTCTTTTTCTGGTTATTTATCCATGAATGGCGGATCCTTAGCATTTGGTGGCATTTGGTGGTATCTGTATCATGGGTTAAGTGCAGGTCATTTGTATGTTAATGGACGTTGGCATGTAGTTAAGGTATGTGAATGTCTCAACGCCTCAGTGGAGCAGCAGCAGAGCTCTCGAGGAGGGCTGACAGCAGCGTGATGTTAGACACGGTCATAGAGATAGGTAGAACAACATGTAACAGTGTTTTAACACTGTGATGGGGGATTTTGTAAGTGTCCAGTGATCTGATCGTTTGTTCACGTACTGTTGCCACTACTAAAACTCGAGGTATTCTGTATTTTATCAGTATATGTCTGTTTTAGCTCTCGGTTATTCTGAAAAAAAAAGGAATAAGATATTTGCCATGACGTTAGAACATTGCTACATGATTACCCAACACAATAAAAAAAACATGCAATACCACACAAAATATGCCCTTGTTTTTAATTCTAAACAATTCCCCAATGCAATGAAACAGAATGTATAGGCCCATTACAACAACGCATCTGAAGCTCTCCTCCCTTATGCCTATAGCACTTCCTGTAAAGAGATGCAGTAAGTTATGTATGTTATGTTCTATGAAAATGTTTAGGGTATTAGCATACACAGCCGTAATTAAAACATAATTACAGAAACAAATGGTGCTGTGAAGCACTGAGCCTCGCTACCTTGGCGCCTCTACTCTACTCTGTCTATCAGCCTCCCCTTGTTAAGCTGGCTAAAACAGGTTTATGAAACAAGCATTGGAACCGAGTGGGGCATTAATTGTTATCATTGCCTTGGAAAGCAAATAGGCTGCTTCTCAAATGGCACCTTTTTCCCTATGTAGTGCGCTACTTTTTTCAAACCAGGACCAATAGAGCTCTGGTCAAAAGTAGTGCACTACATAGGGAATAGGGTGCCGTTTGGGAGGAAGACTCTGTGTTAAAAGAGAGGAGAGGAACCTGGACAAATGACTGCTGAAAATGAGAGTGTGGAAATTGGAGAGGGATTAGCGTGGACGATAATGAAGCAATTAAAGGGAAGCGCTGAGCACTCAGGTGCCTTTACCCAGGCAGCCGCTCCTACTCCAGCTGCTTTCAGAGCGCTCTAACGCAAATATATCCCCACCGGTGAAGGGAGGCAACGGTAATGTATCACTCATAAAGGGAGGGAGGAGAAGAGGCAACAAAACACACCACAAATATCATGCTGCTCCTGTAACATTTTGTCTGCAAGAGGAATTGCTGAAATGTGTGTTTTCGTACCCGAGAATGATAATACCTAGGTTCATTCTCTCTATGCTAACCCGATTAGGGGAAGAAAGGAATGGAAAGAGGAGAATAAAGAGGAACAGGATAAGGGAAGGGGAAAGAGGCAGGGGTGATTGGAAGGGGAGAGAGACAGGGGGAGGCAGGGAGAGAGAAGAAAGGAAGGGGAGAAAGTCCTTGTCTACTCTCCAGTGATGTGAGACATCCTGGTTGGGGTAATAAAGACCCTCTCAAAGTCAACAGTTCAGAAAGTCCTTTGTCCTCCTAAAAGAGTCTTTAATTTTTAACGCAAACTTGCACTTAGGTATGCATGAACTTTGGTACAATCCAGAGACATGTGTATAATAGGATGTAATGGATGACGGTCATGTGTTCAGTAATGATGTCAGCCCTCTGCTGCCCAGCGCCGCCTGGTTCTCTGATAGAGGAGGGCCTAATGTAAATTTAATTTGGACTGATGTATGGTAGGGATGTGAGTGGGGGGTGCGAGTGAGAAAGGGGTGGTGTGGGGGGTAGGGGCTGAAGGGTTGGGGCAACGAGGGGAGAGGTAACGGAGGGACGGGGGGGACAGGGCAGGAGGTAGAGGGGGACGGGCGGAGTTAGAGGGGGACGTCTCTGTGAAGTGTCTCCACGGGGGGAGCAGCTGGATTGGGGATCTGACACTCTGCCAACAATCCTGTCTGCTTAACCAGGATTAATGACGGTGTCCCAGTGTCCGCCCCCTGTACCCCTACACACACACACACACACACACACACACACACACACACACACACACACACACACACACACACACACACACACACACACACACACACACACACACACACACACACACACCCCTGCCATGCCACGTTTACCCCTGACAATGTGGAGGGGAGGGAAGGTTGCTTTTGGTTTCCAATGAGATCAAAAACCTGAATGGGGGTGGCTAAACGCATGCCTTTTCACAGACCGTCCACCCCCACCCCTCAGACCACCCTCGCCTCACTTCTAATGAAGTGGATGAATGCTAAATCAATGTTTTTAGTGGTGCTCATCACCCTCTTTACCCCCCTCTCAATGATTTGTGGCAGATTGAGAGATTATTGATAGCCATGACTATGGCTATCAGGGGTTTACCCCTAGTCTTAATACCGCTGGGAGTTTGATCGAGCACAAGATCAGAGCATATTAGGAGATACTGTGCTACAGATTCAAATTGGGATTTTATATAGAAAATGCAAAACGATGTTGTAGAACCATTACTGAGACGTTCCACAGACACAATGTGTGACAAGGAGAAGGTTTGAAGCCGCTACGTCACCTTTTTATGGAGGTGAGGTCCTCTGAAAATGACCAAACACTGTATCAACAATCTATAATAACACAGGTTCTTTACCAACAAGGGGTGGAACATGGAAATCACATGCAGAGAATGAAGTTGAAGCCTTTGTATTTCCTGCAGCAACAAGTAATATAGTTTCAGTAGATTTGTATGGTCACACATAATAATCAACATCGGAGCGCTCCGCATAGATATATACCACCATCTTCGGCCCTGTCGCTCACACCACCATTCGGGCACAATTATTAGCTTATAATACTAACAAGACGAGAGTATACAAACAAAGTGCATTGTTGAGGGAGTTGTTCCGCAGGGAAAAGGAGAGCAGATCCTGGCTGAAGGGCACACACTTGCTAAAAACATATGCTACTTACAATTAGGCAACAACACTTGAATTTGGACTGAAGGACACATTCACCACTTTCGTCGTCCCCAGGCACACCAGGGAAACACTGATATTTTACAAGGCAACCCCCCCAAAATCCACTCTGAACTCTTGTCCTGTTTCTTTAGTCTTTTTATCTCACTTGTGATCTATATCCTATCTCTCCTATCCCCTTGATCTCCGCCTTAGACTTTACAGCAACCCTGGAGGTATGACACACGGCTCCTCAAACCCTCGACCCGGACGAGCGTTTCCTTTTCATCATCCTTTCTCTGTGTTTAACTAAGCATCGAATGAACACGGAGCTAATTCCAAATTCCCTCTGTCATCATCATCACCGTGATATCTCTCCAGCTCAGCTCAGAGTCCATAATGAATGCGTCCGGGGAAGACGAGTGGTGAGTGGTATTCATCAGGCAGGCGAGGAAACGCTGCGGCCAAGATCCAATTATATATATTCATTAAGTGATAATGATATCGTGGTCTTTTAACTGGGAAGAAAAGAGCGTAATTGAATAATAACAGTTGTAGCACTGGGGGGGTGGGGGGCAGTGGGAGGGGCCTCCATCCCTGACACAGTGACCCCTGGGGGGAGAAAGAGAGAAGGGAGGATTGATGGAATTCTATTAAACCCTGATAGATTTATTATGAAGGCCTGAGTGCACTCGGCACGCCACTTTGTCACTCAGACTAATCAGCAGGCTAAGGCTGCATGCGAGGGAGGGAGGGAGGGCACTGTGGCTGGCTCACCTCCCTTTTTTGTATGTGGTGGGTGTGGGTCTCCCTCCCTCTGTCTCCCCCCGTGTCTCGCTCTTTCTCTCCCCCAACCCCCACCTCTCCACAAAGACAAAGTTAGGGGCGTCTGACATGACGACAGACGTGGCGGGCCTGTCGAGCCCAGTCATGACCTGACACAAATGGGCCAGCTGAGCACCCTGACCCGCGGGGTGAGCCCTCATTTGTTTATTAATGGCAACACCATAAGGGTGTGTGTCACTGGGACCAACAGCCTTTGTGTGGCAGCCCCACAGACCCAGTCCTGGGAAAATCATTTGTAAACACTTAGGAAGAGGAGATGAGAGGAAATCTCGTTCCCCTTCGGTTGACATTATGTGTGTGTGTTGGGTTGGCGGGCTGGCAGGAGGTAGGTACACTGACAGACATACACCCACACACACTAACAGGGTCAGGGACACACACACACACACACACTCCGGCCAATGTGCATACACAGGGACATGTGTGAACATTTGAATAACTGTGTGAACATTTGAATAACTGTGTGAACATTTGAATAACTGTAGTTTACTGTAGATATCATGCTGATACAGGTATCTTATCCTGTGGGGATGCAATGTTGATGCAATATGATAAATTAAGTTTCAGCTCCTTAATCATAATTTGGAATGGAACAAACAGCTTAAGTGGTGTTTAAATTGAACTTCTTTCCACGAACACACAAGCAAACAATCGCTGAAATTGAAATTTTTCTACAAATGTTGTTTCTTAAATGCAACATTGTTGATATATAAACCCTCTGAAAAATAGACTCGTCAAACCCTATTTTGTATCAAAAACTGTATCAATCATTATACAATTATACAGACCTGCAATCTTTGTGTGGATGTGTGTCTGTCAGTATGTGTGTCTGCTTCAATATGAGTGTATGTGTGTGTATGTGTGTCAGTGTGTCGGTGTGTCGGTGTGTATGGGGACAGGGGAGTCTGCGTGGGTTTGATCCCCAGTGTTAGCCTGGATTAGTGAGACAGACTGGAGGAGACTAGAGGAAGCTCATTATCAAGACAACAACACTCCTCCCCATAGACTCTCTCTGTTGTCTGTTTACTTATCGTCTATCCCACATGCTCACTTGAAGGGTACAAGACAGTACAATAACATTACCCCCCTCTCCCTCCACACACACACACACACACACACACACACACACACACACACACACACACACACACACACACACACACACACACACACACTCTCTCTCTCTCTCTCTCAGGAGTGTGGGTGACATGTATATTAACAGGTCCTTAGGCCCTGGGAGTGGGAGTGTATGTGTTTCAAGTTTTCTTAGTCCTATGAATGGGATACACATGGAATACACCTTCCAACGAAATGCTTACCTGCAGGTGTGCTTTGTGTGTGTGTGTTGATCTCCTTGATCTCTCAGTGTATCACGCCTTATAATCTCTCAGTTTAACAAGATAGCGACTATGATTCCTGAGCCATCAGCATCCTCACTGTTGATCTCTTCAGCAGATCCAGCTCTTCTGCTGTAGGAAGCCTCTTAGCTAGCTCCTCATGACAGTACAGGGCCTGGTGGGTCTGTAAGGGATTATCCAATGTGTTCCCTGTTTGATGTGTGCCTGCAATCAATGACAGCCCTCTTTTTTCCCAACCTCCTTTCAGCACCTCCTGTGGTGGTCGGAAAGACAGAGAGAGAGCGAGAGAGAGAGAGAGAGAGAGAGAGAGAGAGAGAGAGAGAGAGCGCGTTTCCAGACCCACTGTTTAGACCGCTCGGCTTTGATACAAACTCGTGTTTGTTTTCTGCCAGGCTTCCCATCCCGGATGCAATATAGTTGGATAAATATTTTGAAGCTTCATAGGCATAAATAATTGATTTATGTTTCACCACCAGGCACGACAGCCAGTTCACACGGCCTGGCGGTGCTTTGGTTGGAGCCGGCATATAACGGAGAAACGTAAAAGTAGAGAATCATGTTTATCCCGGTATTGCAATTAGCTGGGGAGAACATGCAACTAACGTGTGTCTGTTCCCTGGCAGGACTGGGGTGAATTAAAGAGCCATTGTGAACAAGCACAACTCTGGCTTTTGTTTACGTGTGGCGAAGCGGAGCGATAAACATGCTCGCTCAGTGCTGCACAGGCAGCAGTTTTAAATGATAATGTGAGTCAGTCGTCAGTCAGACTCCCAACAGCAGCCCTAATGACAGACAGACAGATGGACAGACAGCCACTCAGCTGGGAGACTTGACACACAGTGGGGTCAATAAGGCACAGATACTGTATGTCAAATCAAATCAAATTTTATTTGTCACGTGCGCCGAATACAACAGGTGAAACGCTCACTTACACGCCCTTATCCGACAATGCAGTTTTAAGAAGAATAAGTGTTAAGAAAGTGTTTACATCTCTCATGATGTGACTCTGTCTGTGTGTCTGTCTATCTGTTGCTCCCTGTTTCTCTCTGTCCAAGTATCGCATGTCTCACTCACTCTCTCTCTCTCTGTCTTTTTCTCTCCTATACACACCTCAACCCACACCCCCAGCCACACACACCTACTTTAACCAAGTCTCCTCTCATTTAGTTTCTTCATGGCGGTCATAGATTAATAGACCTCCGGCAATCCTGACTGAATTACTGATGACTGATCTCTTCTCTGTGTGACAGCCTCGTCTCTACCCTCCCCAGGTCCATCCTCTCCTCCTTTCACCCTCACAGCCTCAGGCTATAGCTTATACACAGGGCCTAACCTCCTCTCATCCTCTCATTCATTCTCTACAGAGCCCCAGGTAATGGATTCATTCTCCACAGGGCCTGACCTGGTTGTGAAACATCCTGTCCTGAGGGTAGAGACCCAGATAGTAAAACAGTAATCTCAGTGTTCATCCTCCCTGAGGTGATGAGGGCTTAATTTAGCCCCTGTCCTTTCTCTCTCTCCATTACCCCCTCTCTCTCCGTTACACCCCCAAGGGTGCGTTACACGCTGCAGGCTGGCAGGGCTCAGGCGGGCTGAGCCCTGCCAGCCTGCAGCGTGTAACGCACCCTTGGGCCAATGTGCAACTCACCTCCTCCAGTCTGCCTTAACTTGTGACCCATCAGGCCACCAGGCTGGAGCTCCCAGGGTCCCCCTGATCAGGACTGGAGGGGCTGCTGGGGGAGCCACATGATCCAGCGGGAACCAGAAGGGCTGCCTGCAGGGGCCAGGGGACACCGTCTGGAACACCCAGCATGACGACTGGGGGCCTCTGAGATAGGGTTTTGATTAATTAGACATGCCTATTGGGCTTAAGACCCCTATTAGGACTTCATTAGGAGTGGCTAGGCAGCTCATGCTAGGCAGCTATGGATGGACTACTACAGAGTGCCACTCGCTGAGTCTTGTGTAGGGGAGAGTGGGGTAAGTTGAGCCACTTTTTACAGTCAGAATCACTCCGTCAAGGAAAATATTGTAATTTTTTCAACAAAGATATCTACATGTATTTCAGGATATATATTGTTTTGAAAACATAGCTTGTCCAAAGAAAATGGTCAGGTTAAGTTAAACCGCCTACAAATGTCTGTACTGAATGAAATATTACCACCACCTTTATTAAACCATGTCTATCTTTATTCTCCGAACACAATTCAACACAATCACAATTGCTTTTTTTGAACACAGACTTAACACATTTCAAAAACTTTGAAGGTACTTTTAACATAGGTCAGGCCCTGTTGTTACCTCATATCCCAGCGATAATGCTTTGCATTATGCTTGGGAAGAAAACACTTACATTTTCTCAACTTGCCATTGGCTCAACTTACCCCAAGGCAAAACACTTGACTATATTAGACCACACAGATACAAGGATGTACTTTCATGCTAGGTTTAGGACCTCATAATGAAGCTTATAGAGACCCAAACAGATGTGTAGAACCATCTTAAAATGATCTACTTATCTACTTAGATAGAATCATCATGAAACCTCTAACACAATAAATTAATTGGATTTCACCTGCTTACCACTTGTTCCATGTGGTTTCTTCCTTCACAGACTCCATGACATGATGACCTCTTCCTAAATATTTGGTCAAATTCTACATTTTGTGTATGGTTTTCTAGAAACAAGGGTGGCTCAACTAACCCCTTTGACTCAACTTACCCCACTCTCCTCTACTTGTAATGTAAAGAAAATGTCTTTAGTGGAGGTTTCTGTATCACAGCTACATTTCATCAGCAGGGTTTTATCACAGGTATCTGTCCATCTCTTACATCCCTCCGTACGCCTATGGTTAGGTAATTTTATCCCCCACCTCCCCCCGTTATCACCCCACAATGTGCCCTGGGCTGTGGGCTCCCTGGCTGGCCTGGCTCCAGTGACTAGTGGGTTTGCTCCCTGCCTTCATCCCCACCACTCATCTCCCTATCTCTTTAATGTAATTTAGCTGCAGTGTGGCGGGCGCCTCGCTCAGCCATTAATCCT